>NC_060272.1:126051501-126192050 GCF_021613505.1 Equus quagga
CCCCAGTCTACTACTTTTCCGTCCCTCTTACCAAGGCTGGCTGAAACAAAGCCTCGCCCAAGCCAGCAAATGGGTGAAAACAATAACATTTATTTATGGTACAAGCCAGGTCAGCATACCCTACACTAGTTGCCATGATGACAGGGATGGCGTCTGCCTCCTGGTTAGAACCTTCTATCATTTCTGTTACAAGACACAGATATTTCCTGTTCTGGGAAATTTGGGAGGGGCAAGAAAAAGGAAGACAGGAAGGGAAGAGAGATTCCTGACAAAATTTGGCAAAGTCTCTTTGAGGATCTACAACCTCTCCCTCTCAGGCAACACAAAATAGTCCCATCAAAATGAACCTTGAAATCTGGAGAGAAGCTTTTGAAAAGAAATCTAGTGTTACATATGAAATTTTAAAACATGCATACTTTTTCCTTCAGCAAACCCACCTTTAACAATCAATCAACAGACAAACAGACTATTGGACTATTTGGACAATTGTGGACTACTGTGGCAGGAGACTTCCAAGATGGTCCCCAGTGATCTCTGCCTTCTGGTATCTATGGTCCTTGAATAATCCTCTCCACCTGAATGAGGGCTGGATGGGAGGACTGACTTCTAGCGAATAAAACACAGCAAAAGAGATGGGGAACACTTTGGAGATTAGGTTATAAAAGACTGTGACTTCTGTCTTGCTTGCTCACTTTGACCAAGCCAGCTTCCGTGTTGTGAGCTGTCCTTTGGGGAGGCCCACATGGCAAGGAAGTGAAGGTGGCTTCTAGGCAATAGCCAGTAAGAAATGAAGGCCCTCAGGCCAACAGTCCCCTAGGAACTGAATCCTGCCAACAACCACTGAGTGAGCTTACAAGTAGACCCTTCCCCAGTAGAACCTTGAGATGATGGCAGTCCCAGCCTATTACCTTGCTTACAGTCTTGTGAGAGATCCTGAACTAGAGAGCCCAGCTAAGCTGTGCCCCCATCCCAGAGCCACAGAAACTGTGAGATAATATGTGTTGCTGTTTTTAAGCCACTAAGTTTTAGGGTATTTTGTTATGCAGCAAGAGATAAATAACATCGCGATTTAAGCATCATTGTTTATAATCACACACAAAAAAGGGAACCAACCCAAAAGTCCATTCAGAGAGAGCTAGTTCAATCAAGAGTGGCACATTCATACAAGAAATACTGGGCAGCCCTCAAAATACAATGAGGTCAATATATCTGTATTGAAATGGAAAAAAGTCCATGAAAATGACTAAGCAAGTTGCAAAACAACGTGAAACTTCTAAAACATGGCAGATACCTAGATGTCCATTCCTGTAAACTCCAGACAAGCTCCTCACCCCCTTTCCATCTCAGAAAATAACAACTGTAGTTTCCTAGTGTTCTAGGCAAACAAACAAACAAAAACAAAAAACAGAGACAGAAGAGAGATCATTCTTGACTCTCCTCTTTCCCTGTATCTGCTCATCCAATCCATCAGTAAATTATGTAGCTTACCTTCAAATTGCCAGCACATCCCAACCTCCTCACCCTGTCCACGGTGACTAATCTTGTCCGAATCCAGCACCCCTACTTGGGCAGCTGCAATGGACCTGACTTGTTGCCCTGCTTCCACTTCTGCTCTGCACTCTATTTCCAGACAATAGCCAGAGTGGTACTTAAAAAATATAACTGAAATCAGGCCACTCTCCTCTCTAAACCCTGTAAAGGGTTCCATCACACTCAGAATAAAAACCCAAGTTGCAATGTTGGTTCACAAAGCCATGATCTACAGATCTGGCCCCTGGATATTTCTTCCTCTACAACTCACCCTCTCACTTGTCTGCTCTACCCACATTGGCCTCCTGCATGTTTCTATGACACACCCAATTCACTATCATTTTAGGGTTGTATTAGTTTGCTAAGGTTGCCATAACAAAGGACCACAAACCAAGTCGCTTAAATAACAGAAGTGAATTGTCTCAGTTTTAGAGGCTACAAGTCTGAAATCAAGGTGTGGCCAGGGCCCTGCTCCTTTTGAAGGCGCTCAGGAAGGATGGGTTCCATGGTCCACTCCTGGCTTCTGGTGGTTTGTTCGCAGTCTTGAGTGTTCCCTGGCTTGCACATGCATCATCCAAATTTCTGCCTTCATTCTCACGTGGTGGTCTTGCTGTGCGCATGTCTGTCTCCCAATTTCCCCTTTGGATGGGGATGCCAGTCTTAATGGATTAGGGGCCGACCCTACTCCAGTATGACCTCATCTTAACTCAACTAATTACATCTGCAATGACTCAATTTCCAAATTTGGTTACTTTCTGAGGTATGGGAGCTTAGGACTTCTACATATGAATTTGGAGGGGATATAATTTAACCCATAACAAAAGCCTTTGCAATCGCTGTTCCCTCTTCCTGGAAAGCTCATTACCCAGTGTGGTGGCCATGAGGATGTACCTCGCAGCCATCCAACTTACAAGGAGCATAACTGACCAAGAGCCACAGCTGTTGTGCTCTGAAATCCATATGTGCATGTGTGCCAAAGCCATGTTATCCACAAGCCACTCCTAATCAGTGACTGAGCATGGCAGGGATACAAAGACAAGCCTGTTCCCAGGGGATAAAAAATTCACCTGACCGGTGTCTTTGGCTCAAGGACTCCACAACAGCCTTGCCAAACTCTCTCAGAACAGCACAGTACTCTAGGGTGCTTCCACTTAACCTTCCTACCACCCCTCTCTTCTTCATCTGGGGTCAGACTTGCACTATAACCTGATGACTCTCCCAGGCTCCCACAGCCCCCTCCCCATTTTCCCTGCAGTCAGAGCAGAGCAGTCAAAAGGGCCCTGCACTTGGCTGAATGCTGTGCTGTAGTCAACTTGAAATTCTTAATATGTCAACGTTGAAAAAGGAAATCCACATTTTCATTTTGTACTGGACACTGCTCTTATTCACAAGGGTTGCCTTAATAAATCTCTTGCACTGGGGCCAGCCCAGTGGCATAGTGGTTAAGTTCACACACTCTGCTTCTGCAGCACGGGGTTTGCTGGTTCAGATCCTGGGCACAGACCTACACACCACTCATCAGGCCATGCTGTGGTGGCATCCCACATAGAAGAACAAGAAGGACTTACAGCTACAATATACAACTATGTACTAGGGCTTTGGGGAGAAAAAAAAAAGAGGAAGATTGGCAACAGATGTTAGCACAGGGCCAGTCTTCCTCACCAAAAAGCATACCTTAAATAGATAGATAGACAGATAAATCTCTTGCATGGCTAATCCCATCTTGGTATCTGCTTCTTGGAGGACCCACCCTGACACCCCAGATATCAGCATGACTCTTCGCCACTTCATGTAAGCCTCTGGTCAAATGTCACCTCCTCAGAGAAGCTTCCTTTGCCATCCTAAGTAAAGCACACCCCACCCAACCCAGTCGTTCTCTCCCATCACCCTGCTTTAATTTTCTTCACAGCTCCATCTGATTTTACTGTTTACTTTTATTTATTGTTTGTTTTGTCTTTCCCTGGAGAATGTTAACTATACAGGGAGAAAGACTGTGTTTTGTTTATTGTTGTACCCCAGCACCTGTAACAAAGCCAGGTGCATGATAGGAAGTCAATAAATAGTTTGTGAATAAATTAGTGTATAAAAAAAGTCTACTGCACTCACCCAGATCCTCCTTCAGTTCCAAACATATGTAAAATATAAGCCAGTGTGACGCTCTTAAGAATGTACTTCACAGACCTATACAATATAACTAACTGTGATTTTAATCAGAAATGAAGAGAGACTCAAGCCACAGCAGTAGGCATGAGAGCAAATACTGCAATCACCAGAGATGGGCTGAACCTGGATACAGCTGCTTAGGGACCTAGGGCTCGGATTTTAATGCCCAGGTGAGGGCAAGTGATGTAGCCCGGGGCCCATGCAAGGTTGGAGACTGAACTGAGATAATGGCATACAGTCAGAATTCTTGAAAACCTCCTTCTACATGAAAATAGGACTAGAACTACCACTACTCCTGAGTAGGTCAGGGAAGAGGCAAGTAAATCTGTATTCTGCCCTAGTCTTAGGGTGAAAACAATGTATCTTATGAAAAAAGAAAACACCAAGTCTGTGCCATGCACAAGTGTGTTGCCCAAATTTACACTGTTTAGATTATGTAAGAATCCTGAGCTGATAAATCACCATAGAAATGTTCCTAGGGCCAGAGAAATCTCTGTAAGAGCAAACTCAAATTGTTCTGTAGAAATATCTTTATAACTCAGGACTCACAAGACTCCCTCAGAATAAACAATTGTTGCTGAACAAAACAGACAAAGCCAAACCAGTCAGAGGGAGAGGCCACATACACAATAAGCAGAAGAATCAGCACCTCAAGAACTGATGGTAACAGAATAATCTGATGGGTCTATAAACTATTTTTAAAGTATTTTTTAAATAAAAGAAGGATAAAAACTATAAGGAAAAACCAGCCTCCATGAAAAAAAGAAAATCCAGATTTGAAAAAAGAACTAAATAGAATTCTAAAGATGAAAAATACAATGTTAAGTTGCATACTAGATACAGATGAAAAGAGAGTTAGCATCATGGAAGATGGGTCTGAAGAAATTAATCATAATGGAGCAGAGATAGAAAAATGTGAAAGTTTATAAGACATGGAGAGTAGATTGAGAAAATAAAATATACATTTAATTGGAGTTCCAGAAGGAAGGAGTAGGAGATTGTGAGAGAGGCAATATTGAAATGATAATGGCTGAGAATTTTACAGAATTAAAGTAGTGCCTGCATTCTTTATTTGAAACATCACAGGGCCTAAGCAGGATTCATAAGAAACATACACCCTTGAACACATTGTGGTAAAGTGTGGAAGCCCAGAGCCAAAGAAAAAGTCGTGAAAGCAACCAGAGAGAAAAAGGTTACGAACCTAATAGCAATCAGATTAGCAGCAGACTTTTCACCAATGACATGGAGGCCAGAAGATAATGGAATAACATATTCAAAATGGTGAAAGAAAATAGCTAATATTCTTTTTTTTTTTTTTTTTTGAGGAAGATTAGCCCTGAGCTAACATCTGCTGCCAATCCTCCTCTTTTTGCTGAGGAAGCCTGGCCCTGAGCTAACATCCATGCCCATCTTCCTCTACTTTATATGTGGGATGCCTACCACAGCATGCCTTGCCAAGTGGTGCCATGTCTGCACCCAGGATCCGTACTGGTGAACCCAAGGCCGCCGAAGCAGAACATGTGAACTTAACCACTGGACCACCGAGCTAATATTCTGTACCTAACTAAATTACTGCTCACAAATGGGGATGAAATAAAGTCACAGCCATACAAAAAAAAAGAAGAGACTATCCAATTCACAGACCCTCCCTGAAAAAATATTAATAAATAACAATATATTTCAATATGAAGTAAATTAAACTAAGAACATAGTAAGATAAATAAACAATGATGAGCAAAGAAGATCATAAACATGATTGTATATGTATAAACACCCGTACTGTTTAAAACATTTTTTAAAGATTAGGGAGGGAAGGAGTTATAAACAACTTGGAATAAAATACTAGATAGCAATAGTATGGAAAGGTGATTACCTTAATGTATTCTAAGGTCTTTGAGTTGTTTGGCAGGAAAATAACAATTTTAAATAACTAAAAAACTTTAAAGCTGAGCATCAATATTATAATTTTAGGGGAAATGAGAGTGGGGATGGGGAGAAGAAATGGAACGTATAACTTCCAAAGTAGTAGAGGGGAGGAAAAGGGAAAACAGAACACTCTAATGAGAGACCAAAAAAAAACTGAAATGAATTTGCCACCAGCAGAGCCAGATTAAAGGAAATTTAAAGAATTTATTTCAGGCAAAAGGAAATTGACCACAGATGTAATACATATAAAAGGAGCTAGAAGAAGGAATTGCAATGATATATGAAGATATAAGATCCCATGATATAAGAATTAAGAAGACGGAAAGTGGCAAATATATAGGTAAATCAACATAAGCATTGACTCTATAAAAGAACAAAAGAAAGAATGCCTTGGGGGATTAAAAAAAACTTCCTCAGCATAGGAGTAGCTGGGTGGCATAAATGGGAAGGGTGTTGTTCAGAGGAAGGTAAAGATATTGATCACTTTAGAATTTGGTAAGTTAAAGACATATGCTGTATGTGTTTCTAGGTGAACCACTAAAAGAATCAAAAAAGACAGTATAACTTTCAGAGTGGTACAGAAGAAAAAGTGGAGTGAGACAACAAACCCAATGAACCCAAAAGAAGACAAGAAAGGAGAGAAGAAACAGAAATTGTGGGACAAATAGAAAGCACAAAAGACTCTGGCAGACATGAATTAAAATATATCAGTAATGATAACAAATATAAATGCGCCAAATGCTCCAGCTAGAAGATGGTAACAAACTCAAATGCTTTCTGGGGCAAGCCAGGCCACATAAATGAGTAAACAGCAGGTATAGGAAAGCAACAGGTCAAATAAGATGGTAACTGACATCTCCTCAGCGTCAAGGAGACAATAGAGTATAGTGGGGCCTGGGGTAAACTAGTGAAAGAAGGCAGCTCTCACAGATTGTTGCCAAGTGGGAATACAAGCCCAGTGTCATGGATGTCAACTTTCAAACAAAGCTAGAAATTCAGAGTTTTGTTGGAAATCTGATTTTTAAACATGTGGTTCTAATTTTTTAAAAAGCAAACACTGGAAAAAAAAGGAAAAGAAATGCTATCAATCCAGTGGATGGAAGGAAAGGAGATAAAATGAAACAAATAGGCAAAAAGCATGGTAAATCAAATGCAAAAATAAAAACATAAAACAAAAGAAAAAAAAGAACAAGCCTTGCAAACCCTTGCAACATGAATGGAAGTGATGGCTTACACTAAACACAACTGTGATCCACACCCTGTAATTTCCACTCTGCTCAACCTTATCATTTGGCTGAGAGACCCACCATTAAAGGATGGGAAAAACACTGAATAATCCAAACAGAAAGTACATGGAGCAGCAGTGGTCACTCAAAACTCAAAATAATGTCTGGATGTTTCTTCCATCTCTTCTGCTTACACTCAGTCTCCTCTGGGGCTTACTGGATACTTGGGCTTATCTAGCTGCTAATAAAAACAGTGACGTTAAAAGATGCCTGAAAGGATGGAGAGGAGGAAGCAGAGAAGGGAAAAGAAGAATCAACTCTATTCCCCTTATGTTACTCTGAGTCTGTTACTTGAGCCAGTTCTGGAATGTCAGTTCTTCCCATGGCCTGGGAGGTAGGGTCCCACATGGTCAGTGTGCCTCCCCAAGCCTTTCAGACCCGGCCTATCTCAGCCCCCGCCTCCACACCTTAGTTCCAGCTCGTGCTCCTGCCAGGATGCCTTCGCCTCCCCTTCCACACTTCAAACCAAATCCACTCCCAGCGAAGCATTCTCTAAAGGTTGCTTGATGTTCCTGGTGAAATCCCTGTATGAAGAATGTACCACATGGCTATTTTTAAACTCAGTTGGGCTCTGCAAAAATATGTGTAATGAGACAAAGAAAATTGTGTTCATCATAATTCCCGAAGACTCAAGGGATAAATGGATGGGCCTAAGGGGGCTGCTCCTGGCAAGGGATGCAGCCACAGAGCTTGCCTGTGGATGGGCCTCCTGCTGAAGCTGTCTGATCCACCGGAAAGCACAGCTACAGTGTCCATGGTCTAATCTCTATGGGATGGACATAAATATTTGAAGGCTTAAAAGAGATTACTGTCTCCAGAACACAAAGAGAAAAACATAAAAATAAATGTTTAAGCAAATGTCTACAAATATATGAGTTTACTTCTTTAATTGTTAAATCTAATATTCAAAGATATTTTATTCTATATGAAAATAATTGGTAGGCTAAGTTTTCTCACTTTTTAAGAACCCATGACTGCAGAACTCCTGAGAAATCAAAGCCAATCAAAATGGAATGAGTTATTTATAGCCAATTTCAAAAGCCAAATTATAAAAATGCTTTTCATTTCTTGCAGCAAAAATTACATTGAACGTGGGGTGTGGGTGCACATTGATATGTGTGGTATGAGTGTGGGCAGAAGAGGAAAGTCAGAGAGACCTGGTCCCCTGTATAGCTGGACGAGACAGGGAGAGCTGGTAGGATGTGGACTGGGACAAGGGGACATGGCACAGGGTTGGTTCCTCCTCTGCTCCCCGCCTCTCATGAAATCGTTAATGAAACTGTAGACCCAGGAAAAGGCTGATTTCCACTGCATTTCTTGTAGAAATGGAAAAAGGATGAGGCTCGGAGTCCAGGATGGATTCTGAGTGGAAGTGAGGAGGCACGATTCAGGAGCAGGGGCAGAGAAGAACAGGCCAGGGCAGGGGTGAGGGGCCGTGCTGAACTCACAGTGCCAGGAATTGGGGTTCAGACCAAGTTCTCCCTAAGTCTTTGAGGGGCAGGTCTGCCCCATGTGACAGATGTTACCTGCATTTCATAACATATGCTCTTCTGAAAAAGCACGACCTGTCCAGATGGTCTGGAGTTAAGGACTGGGTGAAATAGAAGTGGTCAGGAGTCCTTCATTTGGGCTCCCCTTCAGGGATTCGCATTAACTGGGAGAGAAGCGGTGAGGGCTAGTCAAGTGCTGATCCAACAAGGTCTCCTGGAGTTTTCACAGCAGCCTGCTGCCTGCCAGGTGGGGGCTGAGAAGGTAGTTTCTGTGCTTCCAGTTATAATGGACCAATATTAAAACAAAACAAAACGCCCGGGTGGGACAGGAAACCATAGGAAGTGCACATTTCTCCCTCCACAGAGCCGATGGGTGGGAGGCAGCGAGCAGAGAACAGACTAAAATCCATTATTTTGAGCTTATTTTTTACTTTAAATAAAAAGCACAGAGAATTTGAAAAATGTTTGCTGTCAGCCTCCAACTTTGGAGTCACTCTAACCCATTCACATTAAAGGGCCACCATAAAGGTTCCATTGGCAGCCGTTCCAGGATGATTCCCTCTGTTTGCTCCAGATGTTGTTCCTTCTGCATTTCAGGTCTGCCCACCTCCCAAGACAGCAGCTGCCCTGTGGGCTCCACGCCTGCACAAATCAACCCCTCTGTTCCCACTGTACACTCCTCTCTCTCTAAGAACTCAGGGTCCCCTGCATCCTGGGAATTTGTCTGCAGGCACTCAGATCCAGGCATCAGGCTCATCAGGGTACCAGCCAGCAAACCACATCTACACAGTCAGATCCAGGTACCCACCTTGGATGGGCCAGCCTAGGACTCTGAGACATACAGTGACAGTGACCATTACACCTCAGTTCATGGAAACTTGACTCCTGGCCTTTAACTCTGACAACACATGACCACCGTGGAAAATTGGCCTTGCCACTGTTTTTAAACAGACCACTCATCTAAGCTCTAAACCAGCATTTTCCATTGCCAAGTGGACAGTTTCAGCAGGATGCCCCATGGGCATCCAGTCCACATATTGATAAAATATTAATAATAATAAGGATCATAACAAACACTTCTCCATATCACTTACTGTATACTATAAACATTGTTGACCAAATAAGTACAAACTCACTGAGCTGATAGGCAAGCCTCTTTACAACAAGAGGGGCAAAAACCTACATTTAATTTGTCCAATCAATATTTCTTGAGCACCTGCTACATCAGGCTGGGTTTGCTGTGATGAACGAAACAGACATGATTCTTACCTTAATGGAAGCTTAGAGTCTGGTGAGGGAGAAGCCATTAAACACACACACACATGCACACATACAGTTACAAATTGTGCTGTGTGCCAAGAATGAAAAGAGCAAGTCCTACAAGAGCAGACAACGGGGCAAGGGCTCTTTTAGATGGTGGGCCCAAGACTCTGGTTCAAATTCATTGCCCCACTAAGCATCAGGGAGGCAAGGAATAGAAATAATTTCCTGTATCTTGGGCAGTCATGTCCCAGATGAACAGAAGCATAATTGGATCAAGCATAACTGATGTCAGTCCCGTGGTATCCAACAGTCAGGGTTTCATATTTGATTGTAACTTTCACCTGGCATTCAAGGCCCCACATTCTGACTACAACCTAATTTTCCAGCTTTATGTTAGTCCTGCTGTTCCAGAGCAGAGGAACAGAAACTCACCCAGGCTAGTAGAAGGTAAGGAGTGGTGCTTTTAAGACTGTAAAGGCAATAAGGAAAACATGAGTTTCATGTGGATCTAAACAGGAGATAAAATAAGGCCTTGGCCTCGTGTAAACCGGAAAGAGAGCCAAGGAGGCTTAAGAGTCCTTAGTATTGGAAGACAATTCTCCATGATGTTTCTACAGGACTTATACCAGACTATCGTTTCTGGGATGTCTGCCCAACAAACAGCCTAGGAAGCTAGAGATGGTGTCCCCCTCCAGATCTGAGGGCACATTTGTTTCCTGATCAGCATAGTTAAGACAGAGAACATCCCCCGGCCCAGAGAAGATCTGTTTACATTCCAGGGTAATAAAGATAATGGCTCTGTCTCTGGAGGGAGGATGGGCAGGTATCCCTGTAAAATTGGCGTTTTTCTAAGCTCAGTGTTGGTCGGACCCCTGTGAGCACAGCACCTACATGGGCCCACATCCACATCACCCCATGGGACTTGGGGTGCAAGGGGAACTGATGTGAACATGAAGTTCATGCTGCCTGCTGTACCTTGAGTAGTAAACTATCTGGATGCATTTGGGCTCGCTGTTTCCTTACTAGTCGATCTAGTCGCTTCCCACTGAGCTGCTACTTAGGGACCACTTGATCACCTGACCCTTAGGAGCAGAGATTTGAAGATTTTCACTCTTGAGTCTGCCATTAAAATGATTCAACTCTTTCCACAGGCTCTCCATGTATATCTTCTTCACTCTGATGCTCTCTCTCTTTTTCTCTGCCTTATACCGTTGTCTCTGCTGTATCATGGTTTCTGCCTTCCCATAATTTGGTTTGCTTATGGCTTCTTACATGCATCCTTTTAGCTTTCACTGCTCTCTGATAATCTTTACTTCCAAAATCAAGTTTCTGAGATAAATAACCTACTGACCACCTTGTCCGGAAGTTGGCTGGAAGTCTGCAAATGATTTTCCCAAGCTTCCTCACCAACTGGTTTCCTATTAGGTTGCAAACATGGGAGGCCGTGGAGGGAGAGCATCAGGTAGAGGACAGAATCTTCCTGCATTTAGCTCTGCAATGTGGCAGCTGCTGTTGTAGCAGCAAGAATAGGATGATTCAGAACTCTAACCATACCACTGACTCAACATTCAACCCCGCAGATATCATGGTACGCAGCAAACATAATTCTTTACACAGAGATTTGAGATCGGCGTCACCTCAACAGGGGGTTCATGACGCACCCATTGAGCAGCACTGACTTCATCACACAGGGCACTCCTTTGCATACCCAGCCGGACACGGTGACATCGTGGTCAGCACGCAGGGGGAAGGGCGGCTTGCATAATGTACATTTCAAGGCTGCCTGTGCCTGCTTATCGTGCCAGGGCCGAGAGAAGGCCTAGCTAGCACAGGCTTATAACCATCCCATGGCAGGGGCTCAAATTCTTCCTCCTTATTCTGGAAGGATTGGTAACTTGCACAGACTAAAAGGGCAAGACGTGATGTTTTAGATGACGATGTCTGGCGGGGATGTTAGATAATTATGGTTCCCACTCTCCTTTTGGAAAATTTGGATGTTGCCACCAGATTTTCTTTCCAGCCATGTTGGGCTTGTTTTTCAGCTTTTCTCTGCTGTTTCATGCTCCCACATATCCTTCTGCTCTGGCACAGCCTTTTGTCAAGAGGATTCCCTCTTACTTCTAGGCTGTCCTCTTCTTTCACTGGTGGTTTTCTTCCCTAGTCATTTAAGCTTCCTCAGCTATGCACAGAAATCCCACAGAAGCCTTTTGTGTGGGGATTCCCTCACTCCTGGACAGTCCTGAAAGCAGCAGGTGCCCCTGCACAGGCTTCGTTGGACCTTAGACCCACACCTAGCAGCTGCTGATCCTGGGCTCTCACTCTTAAAAGCAGTAAAACGGACTTAAGTCAAAAACAAGTGTGGTGGGGCTCACTCTCTCACCTTGAACTCAAGCTACTCTTGCCTCAAAATTTTCCAAAAACACTAAGCTCATTTCTCTCACCATGGGAAGAGAGAAAGACTACATTACTGCTATAGACTGTGGCTGACGTTGGAGGTGGCGAGGCACGGACTTCCTTAATCAGGAGACAGAGGCAAACTGTGTGTGTGAGGGTGTGGGGGTGTGGGTGGGGCTGGAGGGTGGATGGCAGGGTGCCCGAGCTGCAGGTGAAAGCACAGATTTTCATAGCTGAGAAGAGGTCCCTGGGGAAGGGAACAACTACATCAGAAAGGAAAGAATCTATTTCCTTTTTTTCCAGTAAGGCATCAAGGCTCAATATCACACGAGTAACGTCCACCTGCAAAAGAGCACCCAACTAGCTTCTCCACTCTATCAACACAGATGTATCCTAAAACAGTCATGTGAGTTTAAAAAAACAACGATAAAACCTGACTTTATGTTGTTTATGGGTTCATTCATATATATAATCAAAGTAGAAAAAAAATATGCAAGGGATCAGTGCTTACCAACGGCAAGAGAGTTGTTACCTCTAGAGACGAAAGGAGTGACAAACAATGGGAGTGCAGCTTTAGGTGTATCTGTAATGTTTTATTTCTTTAATTAAAAAGACAGATGTAAAGCTTTTGCAGCAAACTGTTTACCTCTGCCAGATCTAGCTGGTGTGTATTTAGGTGTGTACCATATTATTTTCTGCGTATTTCTGTTTGAAATATTTCATGATATAAATAACTAAAACAAGAGAAATGCAGATGATACAGTAGGATTTCCCAAGTCACACTCTTCTCTTTAAGCCCTGGAAGATGAGACTAATAAAGTCATGAAATCACATTCGTTGAATGTACTTGAGAACAAAAGACAGGAATGGACACACCTCGATTTCAAAAATTATTTAGGAATGCTCTGACCCATCCTCCACAGAGCCCAGAGTGATCTTTCTAAGGCTCAGATCTGATCAAGACCCTGTGCTGAGAGTCCTGAGGGCTCTCCGTTGCCTTCATAATGCAGCGAAAGCGCCTTGCCACAGCCTAGAGGACCCCTCTTGATCTGGACCTTGATCACTTCTCCTTGAACTCAGTGCCACCATACCCCCTCCTATGAACTCAACACCCCAGTCAGAATATCCTCTTGAGTGCCCCCATAGCACCTTCTCTGACTCCTGCGCCTTTGAGCATGCTGCCCGCTCTGTCTGCCTTGAGCACTGTCCTCCTCTCACCCTCCCTGACCCCTGCCCTTGCTCCCTCCTGCTCATCCTTCAGATCTGAGATTAGACCCACTTCTCAGAAGCTATCCCCGCCTCCCCAAGTCTGAGTTAGGCACTCTCCTCTGTACGTCCCATCTTATAACTCCTATCACAGTGGAAGCCAACCGCCTGGTCATCTCTTTCCCCACCAGAGAGAACTCCACATCAGCAGGAACTGTATTTTGCTGTCCTCTGTCACCTAGGACATGGCGTAATGCCTGGCCCCCAGGATCCTTAAGTATTTGTCCATGAGTGGGAGAGTGGATGAGTGAGTGGATGAATGAATGGATCTAGAAACAGGACTAATCGGCTCTCCTGGCCACTTCTAGTCCAATATCAAGAGGCCCAATAATCGGTTTATTTTCTGAAAAACCATAAAAAACTTAGTGAAAATCTTTCAACCAGTTTTTGATTTCTTAAAGTGGTCACTTTTTAAATTAATTAATCAAATCTAGCAGGCCTACAAATTTATTATAAGAAACTCTCAGTGATGACTCTCTTGATTCTGTTTTTTTTTTTTTTGAGGAAAATTAGCCCTGAGCCAACATCTGCTGCCAATCCTCCTCTTTTTGCTGAGGAATACTGGCCTAAGCTAACATCTGTGCCCATCTTCCTCTACTTTATATGTGGGATGCCTACCACAGCAGGGCTTGCCAAGCAGTGCCATGTCCGAACCTGGGATCCCAACTGGCGAAACCCGGGCCACCGAAGCAGAACATGCGAACTTAACTGCTGTGCCACCGGGCGGGCCCCTCTATTGATTCTTAAAGATGGTATCACAAGGCATCAGGACCAACAGCACAGCTAAAGTTCAAAAGAGGTAATGTGTCTCTCTTGCCTACCATGTACCCAAACTTATTCCACTGACACACTTCCCCTCTGTGCTGTACATACAAAGTATAACATCGCTGGGCCCCCGCAGACCCAGGTCCTCCTGTTTAAGGTTTCTGTCCAAACACAGAATTCCATGGCATTGCTTTAATACCATCGTGACTCTCCTTCCAGTGCCCTTTTTTACTAGACCTTGATGTCTTTACAGCCAATGAAATGCAGCCACGTGAAACTAGAGCCAGAAGCTATGGAGACAATGGGAAGCTCAAGGGGAGGCCAGATGGAAGCATGGAAAAGTGAATTAGAAGGTGCATTATAACAATGACAACAGCCAGGACAAAAAGATTACTTATCAAAGCTCCAAACAGCACATTGTATAGCCATTTTTTAAATTTAGAAAATAAAGTGTACTGAGGCTGATAACAATAGTGATAATAATTGCAACAAATGCTCGTAGTACTTTACACTTTTAAAATCCTCTTTTATATATATTATTTCATCACAAGAATAAGATAACGATGTAGTAAGGACCAAATTAATACGGAGTCCATAACTAAAAAGAAGATATATTATTTATAAGTATTCATTTGAAGCTATCACTGCTGGCAAAATAAAAAACAGACGTCTTCATGCTCAGGGGTTTGGCGCCAATTCCACATAAACCAGAAGGTTAGAAAAAGAGAAAATAGAAGGATCTTCATGCTGTTTATTAAGGAAGAGAATGTTTTCCTCTCCAATGGTGGGGGGCTTTGAGAGGTTGAGCAAAAGAACACAGCAATGGGCAGGGAGAAATGAGCACAGCGCACTTTAGAACATTTTAGGCCCCACAATAATTTTGCCAGAATAAGGCATATTTTCTTTCCAAAACTAATCACTGTCAATCAAACTGCTTAGTTCTGGAGAGTGGGGAAAAAGACATATATCACGATCAACCATTCTTTTTCCATATTCTAGATTAGAAAGACAATTCCTTAAACATCAATATAGGCATTTTCATATTTTATAAGCACCTTTTATTTGGCATCGCCACCTTTATGAGATGTAGCTCCTTAAACTTCAGTCTGAGATACCTAAACGGAAAACAGCCTGCATATTTCCCTCCACTCAAACTGAGAATCCTTATAGTGAAGAAAAAAGAATTTTGTAAACGTGACTTGAGAGTAGAGGGAGGGACATCCCTGCATATTGAAAGCAAATTGCACATTTTTCATAAAACTGAAAACCTTGTATATGCACATATCTGTTTGTGTACGTTTGCATGGAGAAGGAGAAAGATGTGAAGCTACACAAGTCAGTCTGCAGGGTAAGTGGGAAGGAAAATTAGGGGAGAGATGCTTAACTTTTTCTTCATATAGCCTCATAATGTTCACATCTGTTACAAGGATCAGAAAATGTCACACTTTTCCTTTGATTGAATAGAAAAAAACTTGAAAAGAAAAATAGACACCACGAATTTTTTTAAAAATCTTTAAAAGATTGATTCAGTAAGAATTCCCTGAGTAAAATATATCCCATAGCAAAGAAATAATCTTTTAAGGCCCAGATGTCTAACAGGTAGTCTGTCAGCCAAATGCTGCCCAAAGGGTCCCTAAGGTGGGATCTACCTGAAGAATTTCAGAAAAGTGATTCATCTAATATTCAGCACCACAAATAAGCAGACCAACGGGATTCAACCATTGACCAAAGCTGCCTGTGGAAGTGGGAGCCACCAGGCATCATGCTCGCAAGTTTAGAGTGACATTAATGCTACCTGGAGCAGAAGATAGTTCCAGTTTTAGATGCTTGGGTTTAGGGGACTAAATTTCCATCATGAAACTGACAGATAAAGGAAACTCAGTGTAAAGCAAGCTTTCGGGGATATGTCTCCAGTATTGGGGAGTCTGTCTGGGTCCTGCATGGGAGAGAGCAAGGCTTTGGAACCAAGCAGTCCTGGGTTCAGAGTCTGGCTCACCTATTACTTGTCATGTGGGCTTGGAAGGATCCTTTAACCGCTGTGAGCTTCTGTTTTCCAATGTGCAAAAGCGGGATAAGCATTCCTTTCTTGCAGATTGTAGAGAGAAATGAGTAAAATCATCTATTTAAGTCACTTAGCAGCTACACTGGTAAGGGGAGCTATTATTATGAAATCATTCCAACACTCATTAAGCAAGAGTGGGCTCTCTGGGGCTGGCCTGGTGGCATAATGGTTAAGTTTGCACATTCTGTATCAGTGTCCGGGGGCTCGTGGGTTCAGATCCCAGGCACAGACCTAGCACCACTCGTCAAGCCATGCTGTGGTGGCATCCCACATACAAAAAGTAGAGGAAGATTGGCACAGATGTTAGCTCAGGGCCAATCTTCCTCACAAAAAAAGAGGGATAAAAAGGGTGGGCTCTCTCTGCCCACTCTTTTAAAAACGCATATTTGGGGGCTGGCCCAGTGGTGCAGCGGTTAAGTTTGTACGTTCCGCTTCTCGGCGGCCTGGGGTTCGCTGGTTCGGATCCCAGGTGCGGACATGGCACCGCTTGGCATGCCATGCTGTGGTAGGCATCCCACATGTAAAGTAGAGGAAGATGGGCATGGATGTTAGCTCAGGGCCAGGCTTCCTCAGCAAAAAGAGGAGGACTGGCAGTAGTTAGCTCAGGGCTAATCTTCCTCAAAAAACAAAACAAAACAAAAAAAAGAATGCATATTTGTAACGGTACCCTCTCTACCATCTACACATGAGGAGTTTTAATCATGTGACAGAATTGGGATCCAGGAGATCTGGTTAAAATGCAAATTTTGATTTGATAGGTCTAGATGGGGTCTGAGAGGCTGCCTTCATAAGGACTGCTAGTGATGCGGATGATCCTGGTCTGTGAGCCATCATGGGGGTAGCAAGGCTCTAGGGTACAACAGTTATTAATTAACATAAAATGAATAAAGCTGAGGGAGATAGGATAGACTGTGAGGCAGGGTTAGCTACTCCATCCCAGGGCCTGCACACATTGAGCGCCCTTAGATTACAGCACTTATCGCACTGCTGCAATTCTCCTGTCTGCTCAGCTGGGCTGTGAGCTCCTTGAGGGCGAGAAGCCCATCCTACAGCCCTCAGTGGCTGCTGCACTCAGTTCAGACACTCAATTTGGTTACGAGTCAATAAGTGAACACAGGAATGGATCCATGAATGTGGCGAATGAATGAAATTCAGGGAAATTGCTCTTGGTTAACGTACAAAAGTCTAAATGGGTTTGAACTTCATATTTCTTCATTACTGGGCTAGCTTCACATATTATTAGTGTTACTGGGATTAAGTATTTTACTGAGCTTGATATTCATACAAAAGAACCATCAGGAAAGATTAACCCTGGACATTCACTTTAGAAATATAAAGTTTAAAGAGTTCCCTTTACTGTATCACAAAAAAGAAAGATCCAGAACTCCCTTTTCCTCTCAAGGGAAGTCTCCTGTCCTCAGGGAATAGTAACTACAATTCTTGGTACCTCAATGGAACAACATCTCTTACAAAACAATCATGCTGGTAACATATTATCATAATTAGCAGATTCTCTTGTAAGGCATGTAAAAGCTTTATCCCTCTACCACTCCGGTTTATAGGTTTACTAACTAATTAAGGATCACTAAAAACAAACAAAAAACCTTCATTGCTTTTATGACAAAATGCAGAAAGTTTTCCAACTGGGGGTGCCCATCAGCATCAGTTTGTACAATCAAGCCACGTAGTCTTTCCATGGTCAATCCTACTGCATGGACAACTGGAGATTATATTTGCCAAGTAAACTACTATAGCAAAGTCTGGTTTTGTTGCTAGGAATTAGAAGCCTCATTAAACTCAGAAGGACTACTGAAAATTTAAGTTTTCATTAGACAACGCTAGGAAGCACTTGTCCAAAATTGATCTATTTACATGATTTTTTGGATCAGAGCCTCAGGTTCTAACTCAATTTGTCCCTTGAGGGCTGTCGTCCTATGGCTCTTTTGTTGCAAATTGGGACACTGTGCATTGAGACAGTACAATACCTACTTCTAAACTTCTCCAGCATGTTTAACATTTTAATTCTACAGCCTAAATGTTCAAAAATTTGAGTGTGGTTAGCTGTGGTTCATCTTCTCAATAGAATAATAGGACTCTAATAAAGATAGTGCGTTACATTTATAATAGAGGAAACTGTAATTAGGTGTGTCTTAAAATTTAGCTCTGGTTTAATCAAGTCACCCCAGGTAGTCAAACATACTAGTCTTTCTCAGTAAAAGAATCCACCTGTTCCGAACTGAATCTTTCTCCCAGCGCACCTACAGCACACACTCTCCCTAGGCTTCTAGAGAACTTTAAAATCATTCTTTAATTAACACTTTCAGGACCCCTGTGGCCTCATTATGCTGTTATTAAGCATTGTAGTCTCTTGGTCCCAAGAGTGCTCAAAGCAAATACATGTTCTCCAGCAGGCATTTATGTTTTCTTAAGGAGTGATGGTTTTCCATTCACCATATAAAACAAATGTTAATTAGGATGATGGTTAAGATGGCCCAGACTTTTTCCAAACATTTCCATAGTTGACGGCACTCCACTTTCCTCTTTCCTTCAGCCAAGAAGCCTAAGTGATTAGTCTTCTTCATGGGGTAAAAATATCTAGGTAAAAGCAGTCAAAGAATATTCAGAGCAGCTTCCCAAAAAGACATCTTTAGAAAAGCTCCCTATTTAGGGCTGTTGTAAAATGCCATTGGGAGGTTCAATGCCTACAGTCTTTCTGGGGGTCTCCATAAAGCCCAATGAAATGCCCTTTGACTCACAAGTCACTTCCGGGAATTTTTCCAAAGGAAAAGTCATAGATGCACAGAAACCTTATGAATGCCTGTGTCACAACACTGTTTATCACTCAAATTTGGAAAAACTTACCTTTCCAAAAATAGATCAATCATAGGGTATCCATATGATACTACATAGACTTTTAAAAAACTCTAATACACTACTTAAATATATGGAAATATTTGATCTAATATTACACATAAACAAGTAGATAATGAAATAGCATGTCTAGAATTATCTCAATTTCCTAAAAAATATACATACATATTTGACTGAAAAGGAATAAACTCAAAAGTTAACAATAATTCTCTCTAGATAATAGAATAGGGTGATTTTAAATTTCTTCTTGAGTTTTTGTAGTTATATTTTCTACACTATGTATTACTTTTGTAATTGAAAGATAAAATATTTTCCTCATTTTTTCTCTTATCAGCATGAACATAGCCTTCATACCTGAGAAACTAATTAATCACTAGATTAGTGATTAGTGATTAGATTAGGAAATAAATAAAGTTCAGTGAACATAAAGTTAACTTACTATACAGATTTCGCATTAACTTCTTATATTTAAATAAATTCCTCCCAATAGATTCTCTACCAACCAGCTCCAATTTCTACTAGCTGATATTTTTTTTTGAAGCAGTTCAATGATTCTTCGTAAATCCACATGAAAACCCAAGACAGACAAGGAAATAAAATGTGCAAAGGAAGCTGGCCTTGGCGGTATGCAGAGAAATGGAAAGCATGAATATGAATGGATGGAGCTTTTGGACAAGAGGACAAAAGAAGAGAGAAATGCTATTCAGATGACAGCTGCCAGCTCCCTCTCCCCGACTGTCACTCCCCTGCTGCCCGCCCCCTTCTCCTGGCCTTGATTCCCAGCCCACAGGAACGCTGTGGTGCATGCAGCCTTCGCGGTGTTCTCACACCAAAAGCACAGAGGATAAAAGGCCACTGTGTTGTAAGCTTGTGCCTCATAGAGTAACAACAGTGCTAAAAGTGCTTAAGAATACGTTGCTACTTTTCATGTCAATCATAGCGTTCACCAAGCTACTCCCCAATCTACTGGGAGGTACAGGGTGAGCACTGTTTAATTAGCTTTGGGAATCTTATGGGCTGTGCTAGACCATTAATTAGAGGACTTGTTGGAATAAGTGTATGATGTGTGTGTTGGGGAGGGGAGGGCTGGTTAGGCCATGGTTTCGGCAAACCAGTTGCAAATGCACCTTTGGACAAACTTAAGAGAAAATAGAAGAAAGGAGAACTCACTTCTTACAAAAAGAAAGTTCAAAGCGGCAGCACTCAAAGTTTTTGTTCAGGTACCTAATCTCTTAGAATACAAATGCCACTTAATAAAGCTTAATAATGCTCAATGCCAGAATTTTCTCATCCAGGCCAACAGAGAAAACTGTGAGTTGTCATATCAGGGTCTCCTAATTAAATGCTTTTAGCTGTCAGGTAGATGAAGAGACAAACAGTACTGGGCACATGTACCATTTACAGGGGACAGTTATCCAGCATTAGCAGCAGTTGCTACTTTGGGGATGAACACCCAGAATTGCTGGATCTTTTGATTTTTCAAGAGTAACTGAAAATCCAAATTTTTATGTGACATCTGTGTCACATACAACCTGTGTTACAGGTTAACAGTTAAAAAGAAAAATCCATGCTTTCTATGAGCAAACAAAACATCTCTGAGGCCAATATAGGCCTATGGACTGCCAGGGTGCAACCTCCAACTCAAAGAACAAGATCTTAACATAGGATTTTTAAAGTGCATGTTACTAAATTTATCTGTGTATGCATAAATTACCATCCAATAAACGGACTAGAAAAGAATCATGGATTTAAATTCTAAACTGCCTGGCCAATTTACCCCAATCAATTCCTAAATTCATTTGGGGCCTGTTTTCTTCCTTTTATTAAAATAGGAATAGTGTAGGAGGGTTTTACAATTTAAATATTTTACTCAAAGACTTAAAAGGGCAAATGCATTTATTTTTATATCTCAGAGCTACTGTTAATGATTTACTGCTTTTACGGGTGAAAAAACTGAGGAACAGAGAAAAATCTGTGTAGAAGCCAGAAAATGATGCTGGAACCCAAGAGTCCTTCTTCCTTATGATTCAACGATCAAATAAGAATCTTCGATAAAGGATGACTAAGAAAGCAAGCCTATTAACCCTTTAGGCTCACGAAGCAAGTCATCATGTAAACAGACTCCTGCTAGATGAACTCAAGTCCTCATTTAAAACACTTGAAAAGGAAATGTGTCAGGTTAAGACATCTTTATCTGTCTTTAATAAGTGGAATATTAATCACGTTTAATCCAATGTACATTTTAAGATGAGTAACTCAAACATTCATGGGGCTGTCCAATTTAATAAACATTCTCAGTTTCCCAGGACAGACACTTTAATATTTACTAATTGCTTTTCTACACATGCCATTTCTCGTTAGAATGGCAACATCCAGTTTGTGAGGGAAATGAGTCATGCTATGCCACTATCCCACCTTCTGAAGGACAAGTTAAAGCAGGAAACAAATGGCTTTGTGTGTGTGTGTGTGTGTGTGTGTGTGTGTGTGTGTGAGTACAGGAAAACAGTACATTCTAATACTTAAGGACCTCAACTTGGGGGCACGATTTTTTCTGGATACTGTTTGCAACTTTCAGAACCGTCTTATATTGGATAGAATTATAATTTTGCCGTGAAGTTTCATGTTGAAATGATTTATAATATATACATAGATATCATTAAATGTTTATGAATTTTTCATTTAAAATCAATCTTTTCTTTCATCTTATACAAAGACAGTCTTAAGTTAGATTTCTGTTTTTTATACCTAACAACTGCATCTTGTTCTTAAATGCTAGAGCGTACTTGACCAGACCTCAGAGTCATTGAGAACTTCTAAACAATGATTGAAAAATCACCATTAAAGTGAGTATACCAGAAACCAGAAAGCCAGAACTGAGGTGCTAAATTCCATTTAACTGAGTCTAGTTCACCTTCTTTAGTTCATTTCTTTCTATGGCTCAAATTCTCTGTACTGGGAACAAAACTCCGACTTTCTACCTATGTGGCATCTTGTGAGGAATGCAAAGGTCCTTTGCAAGGCTGCCTTATTCTACAATCCAAAGCATGGACGGCACAAACAGGTATCCTTACTGAACAGACTGAGTCCCCATTTAAAACTCCAGTTACAGCAATAGGACCTTTAGAAAAAGCACTATTTATGAAATGAGGAATCTACAATGAGCAAAGTAATGTACTTCCAGCAAGGCAAACGTCAGAGAATCGACACTTTAGGGCAGTCTTTTGTTTGACAAAAAGCAGTTGCTGGGCAAAAGGAAATTTAAAAATTACAGTTCAAAGTTTTACCTTTAGTCCTCGATGCTCTTTCAGGGAAAGCACACCACTGACACAAAGGACGAACTGGAATCTAACCTTGTCTGTCCTTCACTCCTCGGCCACCAGTCCAGCTCTCCTATTTCTTGCAAACACACACCATCCGTCTCCCTACCAATTGGGCAGGTCTCCTGTTTCCAATCATGATTTCTAAGTGTAGTGCTGTAGGCTTTACTTTCATACTTCACCGCCTGCTATCAGATCAAATGAGATAATGAGAGAATTCTCCGTTTCAAACCCCAAACAACCTTCATCTCAGCAGGTCCAGCCACATGGGATCTGGAAGCTAGTGACTTGGTGGAGGCCCTAGTCCGTGTCTCCTACACCATATCAAAATTGAATAATCTGGACACCTTCGAAGTCCACAATCTCTGCCACAGCCACACGATCATTTTGGGATTTAATTATCCTTCACCTTTTCCCTAACATCTAGGGACTCAACCGACAATGACCTCTTTAACTTTTCATCCTCCGTTCAGCATCTTACCTCTGAACTCAAAAACTACAGTATATCCCACGCTGAATTAAGGATAAGCAACGGATATGGTTTTAAAAAATAAAAAAACAAGGGGCTGGTCCGGTGGTGTAGCGGTTAAGTGCGCGTGTTCTGCTTTGGCAGCCCTGCGTTCACGGGTTCGGATCCTGGGTGCATACATGGCACCGCTTGGCAAGACATGCTGTGGCAGGCATCCCACATATAAAGTAGAGGAAGATGGGCACGGACGTTAGCTCAGGGCCAGGCTTCCTCAGCAAAAAGAGGAGGATTGGCTGCAGATGTTAGCTCAGGGCTAATCTTCCTCAAAAACAATACATAAATAAAAAATAAAAAAACAGAAACAACCTTCAGCCAACTGAGGACTGTTGGTTGAAACTCCAGTCCAGAGAGGTCCAAACACATGGCAGATGTCCCACTCCTCCCCAGGTGTAGAGCCAGGGCAGTCACCAGCCAATCAGACAGGGGCTCTTTCTGCTTCAGAATCTTTCCTAACTCAGCCTCTCTGGGCAGCCACCCCTGATAGGTCAGACTTGGTTCCCTGGATGACCAGTCTTTGTCAGGTGGCCTCCTAACTCTCAGTCCACCAGGATGCCAAAACTAAATTCTTACAGGCAGGAGCATCTCCAGTCTTTCTTAAGAGAGTAACACAGGGAAGTAGGCACAAATCTTGTTTTATCTAGTATTTAGCCTAAGCGTTGAGATCAGCAATTCTAAAACACGCTGTCAGCCCTTTGTGACAAAGTCCTCTATTATCTTGCTTGTCTCCCTGCTGATTTCTTAGCAACCGCCCTCTGAGATCTGCTGACCCTTTTTTTTGGGAGGGGAGGTGGCGGGGAGGGGAGGGAGAGGGCAAGGGAAGGCTCTCAAAGCCGTAAGTATGAGCTGATCAGTCACTTCAGAGAATGAGAGGTGCTGACCCCATTGTTTTCCAATTCAGGCAAGTGGGAGCCAGACTCCGGGCATCTAATTCTTTATGAATAAAGAGCTGGAGGTCACTAAACTGCAGAGAGAACCCGATGTCTGTGTGGGGCCCAAGAACCAAACAGAAAAGGGAGGGTAGGGGACGGGCAGGGCGTGGAAAAAATTTAATCTTTTCTTTACAGGATATCTATATTTGACTGGAGGAATAATTGACCACAAATGTCAAACTTAGCAACTTTTTATTTCAAGTTCTTATCATTTTCTCTGTCCAGTTCAGAGCCAAAGTGCCTTAAAAGGCCAATACAAGACTAAGTAACAAGACCTTGAACTTGTCTCAAATTATTAAGGTACCATAAATAAAAATGAAAGTGGAGGCCGATCCAGGCCCCTATGCTGTTCTTTACTCTGGGAAGGGGGAGTTCTGGCCTGGCCTTCGGCCTCCAGCAGTCCTGACCTGGGCTCAGCAGCCTGTCAGTTCTCCTGGGCTTCAGGCTCATCTTCCTGCTGACTGTGCCCCAGATTCTGACTTGAGCCTTGCTAGAAACATCAATCAGGTCCCTCTAAAGTTGGGCTGTCCAGTGGCACCAGAATTGTAGAGTCATCGGTGTGGTGGACCCTGTAATGTGCTGCCCAGATCCCCTGAGGCCTGGAGCATTAATTCCCCCAGTTGCAGGGAGAGTGGGGGTTGCCAGCTCTCAGCTGAGTGCCTCTTCAGCATTACACTGAGATAGAGAGGGCCACCTCCCTGAAGGGAGTTATTTGCTGGGGTCAGGGCAGCCCACATCCAATGACTGGCTGACAGAGGGCCATCAAGGCCTGGCCCTCATGCATTAGTCAACTCCCTCTGCCGAAATCTGCTCTCATGTCCCTGACAGGCATTGCTGCCATAAGCAGCCTCGAAAAACTTCCTACCTGCAAATCTCAGGGTCTCAGAATCTGTTTCCTGGAGAACTGATCCGTGATCATCAGAGACAAAGTACAAATAGTGCTTCACTATCCCTTGCTGCACTTTAAATTCCTGCACTGTTTACTGACATCCCTGACCCTTGCATCAGCCACATTCAGACTTCAGTATTCAGCGGACGTACGAGGGCATGGCCAGGCTGCCCACCAGTCGGGATATAACAACTATATTACAGGATTTGCGCCATAGTTTTAACATATGCAAGTCCTCATTTTGGCTCAGTTCTGATACGCATTCATTTCAATGACTACAGTTTGGTTAAATAATACCAGTCCCGCAACCACCCAGTTCAGATTTCAGTTACCACAGTGTATTACAGTAGTAACTGCATGAAGTACAAACTCAACAGCTGGCCCTTCAGTCCACAGATCACTATGTACATCACAGGTGTGCATCACGACCAGCAACCAATAGCATCGCTTCTTCCAAACCTTGGTGGTGAGTGGTCACTGCACATCCAAGCAGGGCAAGCCAGAGCTGGAGTGATGATTAGCCCCTGGAGGTTGGGGAGGCAGAGGAAGGACAGCAAGATCCACTTGGCCAGATCGTGGTTAGTGACAGCACCCCCCTTCGAGTGTCAGTGTCCTGAAAGGGTGCAGGGTCTTAGAAGGGTACTGGAATGCGTTAATCCTTCCACCTTGTTCAAGCACAGGAAAGGTGGGACCAACAGCAAATGCCATGTATTCCTTTCCTGTTGCTGCTGTAACAAATTACCACAAATGGAGTGGCTTAAAACAACACAAAAGCATTATCTTACAATTTGGGGGTCAGATATATAAAATGGGTAGCAGGGCTGTGTTCCTTCTGAAGACTCTAGGAGAGGATCCATTTCTGTGCCTTTTCCAGCTTCTAGAGGGTGCCCACATTCCCAGACTCGTGGTCCCACATCACTCTGACCTCTGCTTCTGTCCTTGCAGGGTCTCAGCCTCTCACCTGCCTGCCTCCCTCTTATAAAGCCCCTGTGATTCCACTGGGCCCACCCTGATAATCCAGGATAATCGCACATCTCAATATCTTTAACTTAGTCACATGGGCAAAGTCCCCTTTGACACGCAAAGTAACATAGTCACACGTCCTACGGATTCAAATGTGGACATCTTTGGGGAGTGGGGGGCATTATTTTGCCTACCACACCCCATCGGGTTTTTTCCAAATTACTGTGCTCTCCTGCACCATGACTTCCATTTGGCTGCTAGAAAGATAGAGCTGCCTGTAAACATCTGTGTCTGTATCTGGACCCCCTGGGAAAGGGCAAGAACAGAGAAATGATTTACCCTGGTGCTTCTGACCCTGAACCACTCTGCCCCAAGCACGGCTCAAGCCTCTATTGCCTAGATTCATTCTAGATCCAAAAGGACCATTTTGCAGCAAGTGTGGGAAGTCCTGCATTCATATTCTCCCTCCTGAGGCACTCACAATTCAGACAGGCCTCTCAGAGGCCTTGAGAAGTCCTGCAGTAAAGAAACATCTTTAACGTGTGTATCCCTGAGTTTTCTCAATGTACTTTTCACCTAACATTTCATGGAACACTTTGGGAATGCTGCACTAGATTGCACTCCGACTCTGGTCAGCCACGGAAGCAGCTCTGTGGGGCATCTGCACCCCCTCTGGCTCCTCGTAAGAGCCCTCCTGCTGGGGGGAATAATGGTTCTCTGGCCCCAGCCCTCAGGTGCACTTTGGCAAACCCAGAACCTGCCTAATGACTCACATACTTCAAGTATGTGAAGTGATATATCCCTCAGGTGTCTCAGTTCTGCCTGGAGACTCATTTCCTGGAGAGCTGGGGTTTTTTTCCTCTTTTCCCTCTCCTTGACTGCCTCTCAAAACTAAAGGGAAAAAAATGATCAGGACATAACGTGCCAACTAATACGCTCGTGAGCTTTGCCTCCCTCCCTCACCTGCCAAATCAAATACTTAGTCAGATGGCCACACAAAAACTAAGACATTTTCTTCTTTCAGCAAATGGATTGCTACTGTCAAAACAGAGAAGAAGGCACTCCTTGTCTGATTGGTGTGTTCCACGCTGGAGCCCTGGAGCCCTACTGCACGGGATGTCTCATTCACCATAGTCTTTCTCAGCGATCACTGGAAGTTTTGGAGGAAACACAGAATCTCAGAGTCAGAAGGAAACTTAAAGATTTCTCACTTGATTTTCTTCTAGAATCTTTCTTCCATATCCCTAATCAAGAGGTTCTTCATTTATGTTTCATACATTTTACCCACCGCCATGTACCTTTCAATTACTACTCACCTGAACAAGTCCTCTGTCCCAGAGAACTGGGTAACTTGCCAGGCCCAATCCAGGCTATGTGCCTCCTCCCTGTGTCTGAGATGCCTTCTCTCATTTATCCACATTTTTCATAATAATAATAGCAGATATTTACTGCATGCCTGCCACATGGTAGACCCTAGGCCAAGCCTGTCAATTACATCATCTTATTTAATCTTGACCACAGTCCTATGATATAATATTGCTACTTTATAGACAATCACACAAAACTATTTATTATATTTACTGATATTATGTACTGTGTTTTCCATATTTCAGACACTAAAGTGCTAAGCAATTTACATTTTTATCATCACATCTATGAGAGGATGTTATGCATCCTCTTCTGCAGATTAAAAATAGAGGCTTCCAGGGGCTGGCCCCGTGGCCGAGTGGTTAGGTTCGCGCGCTCCGCTGCAGGCGGCCCAGTGTTTCGTTGGTTCGAATCCTGGGCGCGGACATGGCACTGCTCATCAAACCACACTGAGGCAGCGTCCCACATGCCACAACTGGAAGGACCCACAACAAAGAATATACAACTGTGTACTGGGGGGCTTTGGGGAGAAAAAGGAAAAAAATAAAAATCTTTAAAAAAAGATAGAGGCTTCCACGTGGTAAGAAATTCAACCATGGTCACACAGCTAGTAAAAGGCAGAGCTGGGATCCAAATCCATGAGTATCTTCTACTCATCCTTCACTCTCTCCTCCTCCCTGTTGTCTTTCCAGCCAAAGGGGTCCTCTGTGTATTTCTGAATTCACAGAGCATTTATTCATCATCCCACTCTTGTCACTTGTCATATTCTGCTCAGTGGTTAATTTTACCTCACTGGGTATCTCTTACACTGCTTTGCATCCCTCAGCATGCTGCTCATAACACACGCTCTACAAACATAAACTGGTTTAGAAGAAGTCTTCTTACAGCAACCAGAACCGGCATGAAAACCTATTTTTGACGAAGGGTTTCCAGGTCTCAGCTGATTTCTGGGTGGCTTCAGGAAAGAGCTATACAATGGCATTCATTACAGGGTATTAAACTGAATAGTCTGTCCCTCGATGCCTGTTTTAGCAGCTACCACGGGAGCAGGTTACTGTCAGATTATGTCCCCTCAGATCTGGTGAGGCCAAGGTTGGAGGAATCTCTATGAGTCAGAGTTGAATCTCCAACATCTAGGAAATTTCTTGGCACACAGTAGGTGTTCAACAAATACCTTTTGAATAATGACCAGTTACAAAGTCATGGCCTACAGATTTGGCACTTAGAAATGATAATCTCCTTTCACCTCTGAAGGGCTCCTTAGAATTAGTCCATCTAAAAGAAGCTTTAAGTTCTTCAAGTAGTCATAGCTGATCATGAGAAATAATGACACTATTTTCTTTGGGGATGGATTTGGCATGCTGATGAGTTTTGTTTTGTTTTGTTTTTTAAAAGAATTCAAAGTTACCTGTTAGGAGGTTAAGAAGAGGGTACCAACAGAGAACTACTAACTAGCTCCAACCCAAAGCCCTGCACCATTTGGGGGAACAAAGGAGTATACTTGGGAAATATGACTCTCTTTGACATATGCACTCAGGACACACAAATCCTGTGAACAGTTTCTGAAGAAACTATTTCACCGATATCATAAGAAATACCTTTTGGCTAAAGCCTACCATCGTTTGACTGAGTCTTTTGAACTCTCAGTACCGAATGTTGATGTTCTGCAAACAACAAATCGTGAGCAGATCTGAACTGCAAAGGTTTTGAAAGGTATCACATTAAAAAACACAAGGCTCACGCAGAGCCTCTTCATCCATTAAGCCACCAGGGGCTTCTCCATGGGATGAGGAATCCAGTGTGGGGACGGCCCGAGAAGCCCTGCAGGATACGGGGGAGACTCAAGGGGTGGGTTTCCCGGGAACATGGCCTACGCACATCTAGAAAAATAAACTCATAGAGGGGGCCTGCATCCCCAGGAATGTGCAGGAAATCAAAACTTCTATTCTTTCATCTTGAAGGCCATTCTTCTAAAAATAAATACGTAAAATACATAAAGGTATATTAAAATATTGACTCATACGGAAAACGATGAGAGAGATAAGGCTTCAGATAATCCTAATAATGCAAAGAGGAAATCAAATGTACAGGCTGAAAACTGTGCTGAGTTTAAATGAAATTTGCCACCAAGACAGTCCTTGGTAGGCAGATGCTTAACGTGGATGCTTCAAACAATATAGTAAGTTACCTGGTCTAAATATATGAAGAAAATGAAAATGGGGCCCACCAAGGCCACTTCCCAAGGTCAAACAACTCATTAGAGAACAACCAAGGTATCCTAAACTCTAATCCTTCCACTACTCCAGGGAGAGCAAACAGCTCCAGTTCCAGTTGCTCTGTAGTGAGTGCCTGCCTAGGACGTGGAGAAAGTCAGTCTGTGCTTAGCACGAATGAGTGCTGTGATTAGTTAGTGATGTCCGCCATGGCGCTATGATAAAAGTGATGGTACATGTGCTACTTAACTGCCTCTCTCCAGTATACTGTGCCACACAACCCAAGTCTACACAATCAAAATTGTTGAGTGACTAATACAAACGCTTTTCGTTTTCTTAGTGTCCATCATTCACATAAAAGATACACTTATTCATCCAGTAAAATATATATAAATACACACACACATTAAGAGATATTGAGTTTTATAGTTCTGATGCCAAGCCTTAGTATCAACATTTTTTGCTATTAAGAAGAAAGGAAGGAAGGGAAGGCAAGAGAGAGAGGGAGGGAGGAAGGAAGGAAGGAAGGGAGGATATATTTCAAGTTCCCGAAATTTAAAGAAACATCAAAGGAAATTACCAGCTCAATAAAGTTATGTAACACCTTTTAGTGACAATACGCACTTTATTAATACTTTTATTTTCCCTTCAATGGGATTTTAACACATCATCTGAAAAGAATAAACATTACAATTTCAAGCAACTCATTTGATGATAGGAAGAAGTTTATGTGGTAATAGAAAAAGAAAGGGGGAAGAAAACAAAAAGAGGGCAAAAGCTTTTTATAATATAAGAGTGTTTCATACTTCTCTTTTGTTTAAAAACAGAAAACACTGGGGTTGCATTCGATCATTGTTGCTGCCTATGTTGCCTAATGAAAGAATAATTTTGTCATCCTCCACAAATATAAGGTTCCACTGGAATTGGACATGCGATTTATTTTTCTAACATTATCTTGTTTTTATGCTCTGTTTAGATCAATGTTTCACAAAGTACATTGCCCTTAACACTGGTTCCTCGGAATATTAATAAATGTGACTTTTGTTTTTTAAAGTGTATGGTCAACTAAGTTTGTTATATCATAGGATAAACAAGTTTAACAGGTGTCTTGCTGTAAGATTTAGAGGGTTTTAATATGCTAATATACATTGTGAGTCTATATTAAACACATTTTCTAAATTTCTTGAACCATAAAAAGTTGCTTTCATGGAGCTTCTTGCAAAGTTAGTGTTTCATGGAAATGACTTTGGGAAAACTGATCTGAGTACTTCTGCCCCTGAAGATGCTGTGTGGACAACAGCACTGTCCTCTCCTCTAACTGCATGATGATGCTCTCATCCTCCCCATGGCTTTTCTGCTGCAGGATCCCTGGCATTGACTTCAACTAGGAGCCAAGCCCACTTGGGATGCTCCTCCCAGTTGGCTGCTGTGCGGAGCCCTTGGCAGGCCCCGTTCTTGCCCCTTCTCACAGGGGCAGTAGGCCTTTTCCTGCCTCTGCCACAGAAGCCAGAAATGAATTCCAGCCACACCCTGGAATCACATTTGCCTGGTCCCCTATGTACGGTCAAGCTGCAGGGACTCATAAACAGCTTTCAGCATCCAAACTGACCACATGGGAAGGGAAAGGGTCTTGTTCTCCATGAGCAGAAACACACACTCAGGTGTGTTTAACTTATTTTTCAGAAGTCAGGAGTCTTTAAAAGTCTTTCTTTAGAAAGCTATTTTTGAAAAGTGAAGGTTGTGATGTTATTAGGTGACAAATTTTCTTCTCTATTAAAAAAAAAGATGTACTCAAGACACTTATTGTACACTTAATTATTAAAAATTTAACAGAAAATCAGGCAGACCTTAATTTTATGTGAACTTTGCCATGTTATTAAATTTTTGCAGCCTTAGTTCCTCAAAACTGTAAAATGGGATCCTGCAGGATTCTTTTGGTGATAAAATGAAATAACATATGCAAACTTAGTAACACTGTGCTTGATGCATGGTTAATGCCCAGTGTAGTATTAGCTGTGGATGGTACTGAAGGATCTTCTCCTACATGTTGGTCCTCAGGAGAAATAAGCTCCATGGGTTCTGTTTGTTACAAGAAAGCAAATGACAGTATCTTTCTACCAAAATAGTTTTCTTACAAGAAAAGTATGCCTTTTTTAAAGACACTAAATTAATCATTTCTCTTCTTATTTGTATAGCCTTGAAAAAAAAGGGAAGTCTTTCATTTCCATAGTGCTTCTTCTACTCTTTAGAAAAAAAGAAAATAACCTCATTAGAAAGCTGCCTTTGGTCAACAACTCCAATTCTCTCCAAATGGATAAAAAATCTTTATTGGGTATCTACAATGGGTCCCATCATGCCAGCCAAATCCCCAAGTCAACTCATACCAGTGCCAACACATCTTGATTGCTAGACTTTTTCCAAATGGATCAGGAGCATAGGAGAGATGGGCTCTCCGTTCATCACACTATCCCCTCTTCGTCCTGAGCACATGGCTGGACTAAATTTCCTGGCATCCCTTGCACTCAGCTGTGACTATGTAACTAAGTTCCTGCCAATAGGATGTGACTAGAAGTGATGCGTGCCTCTCTCAGCCTAGCCTATATAATGCTCCCATGTACACCCCTTCAGTTCCTTCTATTTTGCCCCATCTTGATGAAGACAAGCCCTGCAACCTTGGAAGCCACATGGAAGATGGCAGAGCCAGAAGATGGAAGGTGTCAGTGTCTATGATCACTGCTTGGAAGAAACCCAATTGTAGCTCAAGTACCTCTGTTCCAAAGTGAGAAATGCTTCTGTCACATTTGAGCCATTCTATTTTTTTTTTTTTTGGATGTGTTTGTTATAGTACCTGGCATCTGGAAATCCTAGGATTTTTGCAAAATTATGAAATACTGATGGATTATTTGTAAAATAATGAATCTAATCATTGTGTGTCAAGACAGATTAGCTCTTAAAATAATTGAATAATCTGGAACTAAGATATCATTATAGACTAGCTCCTACTCTGGGTAAACCATCAGAGGTGCCAAAAGTTCAACAAAAATGTTGTTGAAAACCTTGAAATATAGAATATTCATTTTATTTATTTAATTTTTCTGTGACACAAGAGAAGTCTGCTATTGCTTGACTTTATTGACAAGAACATCTTGATCCAGCCTATTAAACACCAGTATGTTTACTGGGAGTACAGTTTGTGTCAGAGCATTTTTACAGACAGACATTTCTGACAATTAGACATTTCTGAGATTGAAAAAAAATCAAATTGGGGAGAATTGGAGTTGTTAGCCATCGGCTCTCACCTATATTTAGTAAATAATAGATTAGGATTGCTTTCTTTAGGATTGTATGATTATATTCTATTATGATTTGATTATAGATAGTAATCTATGTTTTAAATTGATCACAAAACATTATTTTATTTACATTTTAAAATATACAGGAAGATGCATTTTTTCTGTGTACACATAGGAAATACATCAGGGAACATTCTCAGAAATTTAAACAAGCTAAACCTGAGAAATCCAAGCCTCAACCCCAACCTAAGTCCAAAGTATAAGGGACCTAAAGTAGTGTAAGGCCATCCAGTTAAAGACGTAATGCCAAGTGAGATTATTTACTGGTTATCCAAACACTATCACATTAATCCAGTAAAGACCTTATCAAATGGATTATCAATGGCAATTCTGGAAAACTGCCTTTGGTGATCACAGATGTTAGCTGGACCCAAATGCACCATCAGTAACTTACTAAAAATACCTCTCAAATCAGTCTTATTCTCTCATCTCCATTGCTCTGACCTCTATCTAAGCCACCACAACTCTCACCTGGCCTACTAAAATACCTGCTCTCAACCTGGGCTCCTTGCTTCCACTCTTGCCCCTTCACTAAATTGTTCCTCCTCCCAGTGGTCCCCAAAGTGATCTCTTTAAAGCACATGTCATATGATGGCACTCTCTTGCTTAAAATTCTTTCATCTGTCTTCAATGGTCTTAGAATAAAATTGGAACTCCATTATGGTCTGCTACACCCTATCCAATATCAATTTATCCCAGTACCAACCTCACATTACCTTCGCTCCAACCCAACTAATCTCCTTTGTGTTCCTTCAATATCCTAACCTCTTTTCCATCAGGACTTTTGAACTTCCAGTTCTCTCTTTCCTGAAATGCTCTCCCTCTAGCTCTTTACATGGCTGTCTTTTCTTCATCCTTCAAGTCTCAATTCAGCCATCAACCTCCCCCAATTACCCTCCTGCCCTGTTGATCTCCTTCATAGCACTCATAACACCTGTAATTTTATTATTTATTATCTGAAAACTTGGATACTCTACAAGAACATGATTTTTTTTTCTTTTTTACTGACTGTATCAGGTATGATATCCTCAGAGATGGATGGATGGATAGACGAATACATGGATAGAGGGATGGATGAAAAGATGGATGGATAGATGGGTGGATGGATGGATGGATGGATGGATGGATGAATAGATGGATGGATAGATGGAAGGATGGATGGATGAAATGTATAGGCAATCGATAATTTCATCATTCTCTGTCCCAGCAACAGGGGCCATCCATGAGAAACTGTATTATCACATCTGGCAATGAGTATTACTGCCCTGTGCCAGTGGGGATGGGTACAGGGCAATCTCAATTTCTGCTCTCTTAACTGCATCTCTCTTAGAAATGTAAAGTTTAGCTCTGAGGCCATCTATATGGCCCTTTTCACACAGTGAGTTTTACTTTTAAATGAAAAATGCTTGAGTTTTCAAAATTGATAAACTCAAAAGAATGTGTCTTAATATTTAATTATTTATAATATTTGGAGACACAAGGCTATCCTCGCTTTGAATTTTAAGCCATTTAACTTATGAAGAAGCTCTTTCAGGAAAAAAAAAAAAAGTCACCTCAACATAGAGTAAAACCACAGGCCACTTCCGTATATTCCCTTCCTGATCAGGGATTATTGCCCTTAAAGGAGTATAGTAAATCAAACCTATGACTGTGTAGAAATCCAGCATACACTTCACTTTTATTTATGGCACCGGGTCAATCTGACAGAATAGCTTGTTTTCCCAGTTCTGACTAAACGGAAGAGAGTCTTGCCTACAAATGGTTTTCTCAAAATTTCCTCTGTATATATAACAGGAAATGGAGGATTGGATCTGGGCAGGGGCTCTGGAAATGTCAGGGCACTCTCTCCACACTGAACACCCAAGAATGCCAACATGTGTGACCACACTTTTCCCCACTTTGAGCCATGATGAAGAAATGCTAACCCAATCCAGCCAAACTGATGTACTCCATTCTGTAGCTCCACATGAGAAAACTCCACAAGCCCTGCAGAATGCCTGCCCAAGAACCACACACTGGCAATCTGACATCCGCCAGCACGGAGGGAGGTTAGGAGAATTGGCCCTGCAATGCATGTGGTGGTGGTGGTCACTCCTGTAAGGAAGTTGCTGGGGTCTTTGCCCAGGAAACCCAGTGCTCTCTTCTCGAAGGTCCACAGGAGAGATTCCTCCTAGGACCCAATACCAAGAAAAGCTTTGCTTCTACTGAGGATTTAGCTTTATTGCTAGTTCTGGCTACTGTGATTTCTTTATCAGATCTTATTTCTTCTTTGCTTCTAGAAAGCCCAGAGACAGATTTGCAACCCTCGGCAACAATGACTCTGGACCTTATGACATCATTCTTATAGTCTAATTGTATCTGACTTCATTTTGCTTTCTTGCTCTGTTTCCCTCAACTCTGCTTCCTTTAACTACTTTTTATTCTCTTGTATATTTTCATAAGCTGCTTCAAATCCTTTGGGGAATGAAATAGGCTATTAATGCATAAATACACACAGTGATTTTACACCACACTTTTCACCCTAGATCCTATAAAAACATAATGTAGCCTCAGACAGACCTGGATTTGAATCCTGATTCTGTGGATTTCTAGCTATGCGACCTTGGGCAAGTCAGTTAACATTTCCAAGCTTCCATTTCCTCCTTTTTAAATTGAGGATAATAACGTCTATACTGTATAGTGGCTATGAGAATTAAAGATAATTTATACAAAGAGTAGGCACTTAGTAACTACTAAATAAATAGTATCCTTTATTATTATTAATAACTATGCAGATGGTTACCAAAGAATACCTAAAGACAATGTCTAGATAACACAGGGACACAGACACATGGAGAATGTGAAGTGACTATGGAGACAGAGATTGAAATGCTCTGCCCACAAGCCAAGGAACACCAAGGATGGCCAGCAATCACCAGAAGCTAGAAGAGGCAAGGAAAGGGTCTCCTCTAAAAGGTTTAGAGGGAACATGGCCCTCATGATACTTTCATTTCAGACTTCTGGACTCCAGAACTCTGAGAGAATAAGTTTCTACCGTGCTAAGCCACCCAGTTTGTGGAAATTTGTTACAGAAGTTCTAGAAAACTAATATCTCCCCCAACTCCTTATTCCCGGACACCACCCCCAAACTCAGGCATTGCTCAGACACTAAAGAAGTCCTAAAATTTGGGGCACACAAGTCTTCTGTCAGTCTAAGAAAAGCCCACTTGAATTTTTCCACAATATTGCTTTTCTTTGTTCTTCATAAAGGTCACGAAACCTTATGTCCACATACAAGCTGATAGTAATTAAAAGAAGACACTGACCTCATCTCTGCAATGGCAACTCCTTTTTAAATATTTATCCCAGACAAGAGGACATCTCTGTCCATCACCCACTCTACCCTTGTTGTTTCTTCATAGACTACAGGCACCCTTGGATGTGGTCTGGGAAGAAATCCACATCTACTCAGTGGGTAAAGGGGAGGATTATTCTGGTAGGTGACATCTCTCATCTGAGATGCTTACTGCCATCTCAGAAGTGAAAGCCCCATTAGGGTTTGAACAAACCAAAAGAAACAATAGTGGAACAAGGATACAGATGGAAGCCATTCTGGTAATGCCAAGACTGAGGGTAGGTTTTACTGATGGTACATATTTACTGACTTATATATTTATCCCACCATGTTAAATTTCTTTACATCAGGGATCATTTTCTAACAGCGCAAGTTATTTCTGTGTAGGAAGTTACTACATGCATAATCTGAAGCTGGGCTATAAAGGAGAATCAAGTGTAAGTGTGCCCAAAGAACCTCCCTACGAGTGATTGAATAAAATGACAGCTACCAGGAGCATCTAAGATGAAGAAGTGGCAATACTGGGGGGAGAGGAGGAAGAGATGGTCTTAGAACCTCTCAGCAGTGTTGCCTGCACAGGTTAATACCCAAACTTGAGAAATCACATGGCAATCTTTTATTCACAAGCATTTCATGTCTTTATGTAGGAGGTGCCATGGATCCCAAACTGAAGGAGACACATTTCTGGTTTGGAGGGGAAGGTATATAAGTCAACCAAACAATGCAGAACTAAGTGATACCACCAGTTTAGAGGAATGACAGTGCTCATGACCTAACCAGCCTCGGTGAATCCCAAAGAGAAAACAATGGAATCAGGAGAGGGCATTAAAGGGACACTTGAGCTGCCATCTACCATTCTGTGAATGCATCGAGCTTCTCCAATGCCTGATTTTGTCCTCCTGATATCCCTACACCAAGAGAACTAAACCACCAAATGACTTGCCTGTCTTTGAGACACGGCTTCATTATCTCCCTTCAGTCATGCAGAAGTAATTATTGAGCACTGACCGAGTGCCAGGTGCTGCGAAAGGCACCTGGATCTTTCTGATCCACGTCTGGTGAGCCGCTTATCCTGGGCCTCATATTCGTGAAGGGTTCACAATCTAGATTTTTTATATTATATCCAAACGATATCATATAAATAGTCACAGAGATACACTTACTGGATTAAACCTCAAAGCATATCACATTTTTTATAATCCTGTTTTGGCAATTTTTTAAAAAATATATACAAGTCCCCTCAATCCCATGCAGCATGTCACCCATGGAAGGGATTCAGGTCTCTCGCGACCTCTGTGGGTCCTGCTGGGCATTCAAGAGAGAGCAGCAAACAAGCCAGGTGTTGCCCTTGCACTCACAGAACTCAGTGTTCAGTGTGGAGACAGATATCAAATAAAAACACATACCAAATTGATAACTGTTGCTACCACAGGAAAGGACAGTGGTATGACGTGAGGCTGAGCTGGCAAGCCAAGCTTTCACTTTAGCAGAAGGGTTTGAATTTTCACAGTATGGACATATCCATGGATTACTTATGTAGTCATAAATTTCTACACCAGGTACATCATTAAGAGAACAGGCAAGAAGTGGACTCGAGGACCATAGGAGAGGCTGACCCCAACCCAGTGAGAATGAGTGAAACACCAGTTGGAGGTTCAGGGTTGGCTGGGATTAAAACAGCTGCACACAACTGTGTGGTAACCATTGTCTGCATGCCCGAGGAAGCACTGCCAGGCATGGATGCAAGGCTTTCCATTTCTGAGCTCTCCACTGGGCTCAATCACCTTCTGATCCCACAAATGGAATGACTTACGTTCATGTACTGAGTAACGTGGATGATCAACAAGTTACTCTCACCCTGGTTTGAAACTTGCCTTTTCATAAAGAACAATAAATCTTACCAGAAGATGCCAAATGCCCCTGAGCTGAATCACAGCTGTCTTGTCTAGACTGAAATGTCTCATCTCGATTTTATCAAACAAATTGTGTCTTGCCCATTACTGTTAAGCTTGTCATCCACATGGACTTCACATAGCTCTGTCAACAACATGGCAGCCCCTGCTAATCAGCTTTCCCTCCGAGGAAAGCCTAACTATATATAATGAACTCAAGATAGGCCAGAGAAGTAACCGCAGATATCATGGAAACAAGAAGAGCCATGTCAACTCGTAGCCCGCTAATGGTTGTGATAGAGAAATTTGGGGATAAAAACACTTCCTTACACTGTCATCCTTTTCGATTTTCTGATTATATTTTGAGATATATTCAGATGGCATGGCTTTACAGAACAGAGGCACAACCAATGACTGATCATCCAGCAACGCTTCTGATCAGAGCAACCACGTGTGAGTGTACACGTATGAAGGTACTATTTTGTTTTAGTACGGCAGGCGGCCTCTTTGGCTTGTGAATGGTTGTCAGGGATACCTGTATGTGCACAAGTCACGTCAGCACAGAGAAATGCAATCAAACGCACCTCTGCACGTGGTGGACAGCTGACAGATGCAAAGCTTCCTACCGACAGCTTCGTGTCTGAGTTCTGCTCCAAGAGATCAATAGAAGTTTGCATGGTGGATCAGGTTGTCAGAAAAAACACGAGACACCCAGCTAAATTTGAATTTCAGATAAACAAGAGATGATTTTTTAGTATATATATGTCCCAAATGTTGCAAGAATGCTCTGTATTTTCATTTGTAAAATTAGGCAACCCTGATGGTGAAAAAGGAGAAGACATGCGTGTCAATCACCCCTCCTTCTTTGCCATGAATATTGTCAACATCAGCATCAGTTAACATTTATAACACATAGGGAATGAGGTCCATGCTATAAGGAATACCCACGAATTACTCCTGCTACCTAAAACATTCGGAATATGTCTGCTTCTTCAATCATGGACTCCTTGAGATCAAGAGCTATGCAGGACCTTGCCCAGTGACTGGCATGTGGCAAATGCTAAAAATACTGTTTTGAATAAATGGGGCTATGATATGGAATGACTATAAAGGGAGAAAGTTTGGGGTGAGGGAGATGAAATGACAAAACTGTACATGGCAGAAAATACAGGGATCTTCAAGATGGTTGACAAAAGCCAAATCTGCAGCCACTTCCATCACCTAGGAGCAGAACCTCTCAGCTTAGTAACTCAATAGAACAATCTCTTAACTTGGTTAGAATTGTCTCAGATAAGTGCAAAGGATGCTAAGTACCCTGGGTGAGTGGAGGACAGGGGTTTACAAAATTGGGAGATCAACACATACATAATTATCTATTTTAAAAAGCCATAAGTAAGGAGGACAAAGCATTGCAAAAGCCCCAAAGAGGAATAAGCAGCTCTGACTGGGACAACTGAAGAACTTTTAGGTAGAAATGATGTGAGGTATGTAAGAAGTTATGGCCCTCAGATGAGCTTTGCACAAATAGACTCTGTGTGTGTGTGTGTATGTGTGTGTGTAATCATAAACATATGTATATATAAACATATATATTTTTAATGAAAAGTTGCAAGAATAGCGCATTGAACTCCCATATACTCTATATCATTCATATCAACTAAATTGGAACTGAGTCAGGGAAAATTCACATTTCCTTTTGAAGTACCCTAGAAGAGAAATGTTTAAGTAAATAAAGTAGTATTGATCCCAATTGTAGACGTATAATAATTTTTCTTTTTTAATGTATCTTGTTTTAAAAACAGTTTGCCTTATTAAATAAGGAATACTTGCTGACTATAAAAAACTTTAAAAATCCAGGTAAATAAAAATCACCCATTACTTTTCCAATCAGAGATATGCTTCTAGATTTTTTCTGTACATATATGCATATGTCTATATTTAACAACACAGTATCAGACTCTATATACTACCATGTAAAGTTTGTTTTTAAGCTATAAAGTCTATCTATCCAAGTGACCACATATATTCCTGATAACACAATTTTTAACGCCTGCACAGAGTTTTCTACTGATGGCTTACTTAAACAAGTATCTGTTGCTGAACATTTAAATCGTTTTCAGTTTTTTGCTGTGATAAACTTTCTGACCGCTAAGTCTTTAAAGACATCCATCTCTATTTCTTGAGGAAAAATTCCTAGAGGGAGAATTGCTGAGTCAAAGATTATGTACATTTTTAAGGCTTTTGCTACATAATACCATTTTGCTCTCTAGGAAGGTTGTGTCCACTTATAATCCTATAAAAACGGTCCATTTTCCTAATTATTTTTCCAAGTTAGTCACCCCATGAAATCTTTCTGTGAAATGAGAATTTATAGAGAGAGAGCACATAGAGTAATATAAGTTTTCTTTCCATAGGCAACCAGTCCAAAAAGCTACGACTTTAAGAAATCTCACTTGTCCACAATAAGCCTTTGATACAGCCAACTGATTTAGAGAAGAACTTTTAAAGTCAAATTTCCAATCAAAGTTCTGCCATATTCCTGGAACTGTGGTTGCTTACCATTCTAAAATGACTTTATTGAAAACTAATGTATTGCTTTTTCCAAGATGATAAAATAAGCTAATCTTGTTTAACGACATCCCATTTCACTTTCCTGGAGAAAGGAATCCCTTTACCTTGACCATAACCAGAAGGAGGTTATTTGGTCAAATAAAGTGAAAACCATATATGATAGATGGCCGTCACTACCACAGCAACATTGGTCCAGGTGTGAACTAGCTAAAAGGCTACGAAGGTGATCACCTACTCACATACCTCCTCAGTGAAACACAAACAGGAACAAACAAAAACCTTTGCAGCGTCCAGAACATCCAATAAGGAAGGAAAGACAGCCAGGCAAAAGTTTTTAAATACTGTCTAAACTATATCTAAAAATAAAGAAAATGCATGCTACTACAAGAGAGAAGCTGCTGAAGCAGAAAAGTATTCCCCAAAATACACGTCCTTGGAGAACTTCTAGGAAAGATATTGGAGGCGTACGAAATGCTAGATGGGGATGGGAAGCACTGGTTCTGTTTTAACTAAAGGAAAGGATGGAAAGTTTCAACATTTCTAATGGCAACAGAAAACCAAGTTGACTTAGTCTTCTATTTGATAAGTGCCAGGCTCAACTGACAAACTCTGTTTTTCATCTTTTTTGAGATGCAGAAAAATCAAATAAAAAGAGAAAATATCCCAATGTAGAAGCTTAATTTAACAAGATTGGGAAAACCTAAATTATATTATGGTCCGGTGGCCTTACAACCAGGTAATCATAGTCATTTGGTCAATGTCTATGACTAACTCAATGAGAGGAGATGTTTGGCTATAGAGCCAGTTACGCAGTGATTTTGAAGGATTGCTCTCTCTTATGTAACAAAGTTGGGTGAATGAGTGAGTGAGTGTATAGAGTCACAGCTTTCAGTTCTTCCTGAAAAACTCTGCATTAGTCTCGTTATGATGATTCTATAGTACTGGGATGGATCATCCAGGCATCTAAGGTAACACAATGGTAATGCTTTGCTCACTTGTCTCCAAAAAAAAAAAAGATAGCATTTCCAAAGTCAGCGTAGTCACCCCAAGTCAAAAAAAGCCTCAGAGGCAAAGGAAAGGGGCCGAAACCTTGAGAACTACAAAATGACGAATGAGAAAACTCCTCCCCACTGAAGATATTCAGGTGTATAAAAGGCACATGAAGGAACCCTGAAGACCTAAAACATCATTGCCAAGCTTGAGTCTTGTGGATTTTTTAGCTCGGAAAAAAAATGAGCGTCAAGCCTGATGTGATTCGAAAGTGTCTGTGGCCTGCATGCCTTGTGGGTCTGTTCATCACGGGCATCCTCTCGCTGGACTGTAACTTTCTGAATATTCACCTGAGTAGAGTCACCTGGCAAAATCTGAGACTTCTGAGCGTTATGAGCAATTCATTTCCTATAGAGTGTCTAAGAGAAAACAAAGCTTTTGAGTTGCCCGAAGAGATTCTATCGCACACCCAGCCTGTGAAAAACGACATCAAGGAGGCCTTCTATGAAGCGTCTATACAGGCTTTCAACATCTTCAGTCAATACACCTTCAGATCCGCTTGGGAAGAGAAACATCTGAAACAAATCCAAATCGGACTTGGTCATCAATTGCAGTACCTGGAACAATGCTTGGAGGAAGAAGAGAAGGAAAACGAAGACATGAAGGAGATGGAAGAGGAAGGGACGAAACACTCAGCAATGATGGTCCCCCCGCTGAGCCACCTAGAACTGAGGAGGTATTTCAACAGGATAGACAATTTCCTGAAAGAGAAGAAATACAGTCACTGTGCCTGGGAGATCGTCCGAGTGGAAATCAGAAGATGTTTCTATCTCCTTCTGAAATCCATGGCACTACTCAGGAGGAAATAAGGTATCTTTTGAGAATTAAAATTCCATTTCTTGCCAAAATCTCCTACTCCTCCATCTTTTTTTTTAAGAATTACTGTGTTATCCTTTAAACCTGCCATGGGCTGTATTGGTGGTGGTTTATGTAATGTTTACCATCTCTAACATTTGGCCTTGAAACATCAGCCACATTCACCTCTCTAAGAGAGGTGAGGCCAACCACCCCCTGGGTGACCAAGAGTCTTGTTAGAAAACCCTGAAGGCAGTTTTAGAGAAATAAGATTCCTTCTCCATCTTCTACTCTCTGTTCCTCTTTCCTTTTGCTATTTTTTACTTGCTTTGCTCCATCACCTTTGAACTTGGCCAGAAGAAAATAGGGATCAGAAAATGTTGCAAAATGTAACACCTCAACAACTTAACCTTCTTGCAGCCAAGGCTGTTTATCTTACGAAAGTTCAGCACTGTTAAAAGAGCTCATATCTTCCATAGAGATAATACTCTCCCTTTCCTCCCCCCCCCCCCCCCACCAAAAAAAAGTTGAAACTGCTGGCCCATTTGCTTCTGAGCTTGGTTTATTTGAAATGATACAAAGTTTGTAGCATGGTATTTTATTATTTTAAGAGAGTGAAGAGCCACAGTGATGTTGGATGGCTGAGTTAGAAGAGCATTAAGCCTTAGTTCAACCTTTGAGAGCCTATGATTCCAGTGCAGAGAGCACTGTTCATTTCTAATGCATATTATTTAATTTCTATATCTATAGGCATGGAAAATGCTGCAGAAAAGTGTAGTTTCTGCCTTTCCTGGGTTTTTGTGTGCCTGAAATGAAATGCCTACAGTCACACTATAGAAGAATTTCACATTGGATTTTCCCAGTTAGAAGACCACTTTCTAAGTCAATTAGTCATCCTAATAACACATGATGCTTTAATATATTTTTTCTCGTGTAAAGTTATTTTGTACCTAGATTATCCACATTATGTACTTAAATTTTCTTGTGTGGTCCTTCATCTGTATTAATTCATCATCTAGCTGAAATGAATTTTCTCTTCCTCTTTCTCCTCTACCCCATCTCAGAATCATCTACCTTCAAGCAAGAATTAACACAGAGATTGTGGCTACACAAATGCAGAAAAGAGGGTGAGACGTGCCTTGTTCAGCCCTTGGGAGACTCTCTCGCTATTGTTATAACCGCATGCTACTAAACTGTTTGGATTCTAGATTCATCCAAGTGCAGGCTCCAATGCCAGAGCCAAACAGGGAAAGTCTTATGATGAAACTGAGGCAAATTCAATCCAAAAGGTATAAGAAATATTTAAAGGAACAAATTGTGGATCATGGTATATTGGTTATCCGTGGAAGGATCAGACAATAAAATGAGTTAGTATAATCCGTTTAGTCAAAACAATGCATCAACAGTTGATCTAAAGGGGGAAAAAAAGCATTACAAGCTTTAAAGGAGTTGGGGCACGGAACTACGAGGCACAAAGCATACCCTTGATATTTGCCATTCATTTCTCTAATAATGCCTTTGTGTGGTCTCCCTAATAACTCTACTGGGATCACGTCAGTTACTTTGGTAAATTACGGTTGTGGTCTGGCCAAATGTTTGCTATGCAGGAGGGAAAAGAAATGGCACTCCAAGTCAGTAAGACTGACTACCAGCAGGGGCAGAAGTGAGACAGTATGCTTTTATTAACAGCACCGGGTTAGAAAAAGGAGCCCAACCTACCGAAAAATAAGTAAAGACACAAACTCACATCACCCCAAAGGAGGAAATACTAATAGACAATATGAAAAATGTTAAAGGAATGCAAAATAAGATACTCCCCTCCCATCCGTATGGCAGAGATAAAAAAGAATGATAATATAGAGAGTGAGTGGGGTGTTGAGTACAGGGGAAAAAATCCTCTTGTGTATTGTGGGGAGAGGGTAAACTGGCACAAGCTTCATAAAGGACAATGTGGCAATCTGAAATATCCTAAAATGTACATCAACTCTTTTCACCTCACTATCCCATCTCCAGAAATTTCTTCCAAGGAAATAACTGGGTAAGATTGTTCACTGAAGTCTTGTTTATAATATCCCTTTTCCCTTTGTTTTCATTTTCACCTCTCTCTATTTTCTATTTTTTTCTACAATGATTTGGGAGGGGGCATTTTTTTTTTTTTAATTCTAAAATTAAAGAAACTGTACAAGCTTATCTTTCACCACAAGTACCCTGTTTTCCTTACTGGGGTGGACTGAGACAGGCACTGCCTTTCCCTTTGTTAATGATGCCTGTGGGCACTTCTTGAGCAACCCAGGTCCTTCTTGCTGGTTCTCTCCTGAGCTGCTGTTGCTAAATTTCAAAGGACGCCTTCCTTGGGGATCCATTTTCCTAATGAAACGTTTGTAAAGTGCCCTCCGGTGCTTCAAAGATTTTGCTTTTCTTCTTTTGTTGGTCCCACTGGTCATATCCAGAAATCGCTGGAGAAAGTGCTCTGTGTCCACATTCCTGACTTAGCCACCTCCTTTCTTGCTCTTCTTTATTAAATGGAAGCTCAAAAGTTCTAAGTCGGGTAAAGGGAAAACTCTTAAAACTGTGCAGAGCCAAGTGCACAGTTTCCACTTATAATGCTTGAGTGGGTACACAGGTCACAAACGTTCAGATGGAAGCTTCCTGTCTCCCCTGGCTTGGATGAGGGATTGAAAAGTGGAGGATAAAAAGAGTGTACTAACTGAGTCTCTTTGGAAGAGGGACTGATTTTTCCCAAAGAAAAAGCTTGCAACACCGGTACAGGAAAGCTATGAGCAGGGATCGGTTCCAGCAGGTGCACAGATTCGGCCTCCAGTCATAAGTAAAGCCACTCTCCGGGCACCATCCGGGGACCTTGCCCTCTCAGAGTGGCTACTTTGCTTTTGCCCTAGTTCTTTAAGAAATAATCCATCCACACTCACTAAGAATAAGCACGATGTGTAAGCATCTGATTTGGGAGGGAACGCAGAGAAATAGGGCCACCTATAATCTACCAGGAGCACCCATAGGGGACCTCGGGGCCTGTCCCAAGCCACTAGGTCGCAGGGACTTGGAAGCGGCGCCCGTGCTGTGTCCTCCGGGTCTGCTTTTTCTGAATGCTGAGAGGGGGCGTGGGATTCAAACTTGGAGCCCTACGCGAAGTCAGAACTCCACGTTCATTCTGGAGGGAGCCACCCCAGCACTAGTTCCAGGCAAAGTCTTGAGGCTTCCCAGGTTACTTCCGGCTCCATTCTCGCCTGCCCTCCGGCCCCTGGAAACTCAGAACCTCGGCTTTCTGCCTACCCGAAGCGCCCCGATCGGTCCCACTGCCCTGGCAGCGGCCCAGCCACACGCCTTTAGCCAGAGACTGAAATCCGCAGGAACCCACCACAGGACACCCTGGATTGAGGCAGGACCTGGATCTCACTCTCTCGAAAGCGGCACCCCTTCGCGGCGCGTCTGGGAGAAGATCTAAGCGCTGCGCCCTGGCCCCGGGCAGCCGAGGGGGCGGGGAGGAACAACTTTCCCTCCGCCCTCCAACCGCAAGGCCGGGCGGGGCGGCCTCGCCGGGGTCGGACTCCGCACCGGCCCCAGCCGGGATCCCGGGCGGGAGCGGGCCGGGGTCAGGGGGCCGGGGGCCGGGCGTGGGGGGCGGGGGCGGAGGCCGACAGGGGCTTCCTTCTCCCCCAAGCTCCGCCAGATGTTGGAAAGGCAAACAATAGCGGAGACGCGGAGAAACAAAAGGCCATTGGCCACGATCTCCATCGGCTCTGTCGCGTGGTCCCTGTGGGGAGGACGTCAGGGAGGGGGGTCAGGAAGGTGGGTGAAGGGGGATCCTGAGGAGTTTGGGGTTCTCTGGTACTTAATTGCCAGGCGCCAGGGGTCGGCCTTTTGCCCTTCCGAGAGGGGTTCAAAGGCAGGGGGGAGCAATCAAGGAAAGTTGAAGGGTTTTCCCCTTCTTCCTCGTGCAGCGAGAGGGAGGGGCTGGGATTCCAGATGTTTGACAGTTGCTGGCCCACGGGTTCAGCAGGATTTGTACGTCCTTTACACACCCCTCCCTCCACGAAGCACCAACAGTCCCGGGGACGGCCTGGCCGACCCAGCCGAGTCCCCCTCGCAGCCCCAGCCGAGCCTCCTCCTCCAAGATCAAGGCGCCCTAAACCTTGCCCCCTGCCCAGGCGCACTTCTGTAAAAGTTTCTCTGCCTGCCAACCGCCGTCCCCCTCCCGGCCCAACACGCAACCTGCAGTCATCTGCGATTCGGGATGGGTTCGGGGACAGACTTGTCCCCCGAAGGAAGACGGATTTTATTGATACGTCTTGTAAAATCAAGGCCCCGGAGCCGGGGTGGGGACTGGACTCCGTTCCTCCCCGGGAAGAGCCCGCGAGGAGGCAGCGAGAAGCCCAGCCGTGGGCAGGGGTCGGAGCGGATTCCAGCGCCGGAAGCCCGCGCCCGGGGGCGGGGAAGCGGGGTCAGCCATCTCCCGCCCCCCGGCTGCCCCCGCCCCCCGGGGCGCCCCGCACCTCTGCCTGCCGGGGCGGCCGGGCGCGAGCAGCTGCCGGGCTGCGCCACCTCCCCCGGCTCGGAGCGGGTCTCACTCACCGTGGGCTTTTCACTTCAGCCCGGGGCCCTGGCGGCTCCTGGCGCCGGGTCAGCTGCGGCCGGCGCGAGGGGAGGAAGCTGAGCTCCGGGCCGGGGGCGCCACGCCGGCGGATCCGCGCCAGGGGCCCCGGGGCCAGCGCGCGCGGTCTCAGCGGGCCGGCCGGCGGGCGGGCGCGCGGGCGGACGCGGGGCTCCGGCTCCAGCCGCCGCTGCTCCAAAGTAGCCCCTAGCGGCGCCCGGCGCGCGGCTCCCGAGCGGGGCCCCTGGCGGCCGCCGGCGGAATGACAGCTCCACGAGGGAGAGGAGGCAGGTCGCCTCTGGGTCATCTTCTCTCCGGAAAGAGGTGGAATGGGCAATGTGCGGGGCTCCCAGCCTAGCGGAGAAGACAGCGACCCTCCGGCCAGGGCGGCGGGGAGATCCTGGATCAGAAAGGCTGCGTTCTGGCTCCACCACGGCCACATCCAAGGCACCTAGAGACGGGGAAATCGCTTACCTTCTCCAAGATTCTCTGACTTGCTGAAAAAAATGCCACAGACTGCCTGACAGTGGGGAGCATTCATTAATCATTGGAAAATGCTTTGAGATTCTGGCGGATTTACTAGAACAAGCTGGGAGTAATGGGATGAGCGCAGACCTTACACCCCAATCCACAGCCTGCCGCTTTCTATTTGTGTGATCTTGATCTGTAAACTCCAAGCCTCAGTATTCTCCTCTGTAAACTGGGGAGAGCAATATCTATCTTGCGGGGTGGTTATGAGGGGTGAACTAAACATAAGAAGTGGTCTTAGCTCGTAGTGGAAGTCATTAAATAAGCTTCCTGAGGGAAAGAATGTCTTCTACATCTTTTTATTCCCCGTATTGCTGCATCTTAATGCATATTGTTGAGTACAAATAACGGTTACATTTTACAGTTCTTACTACACAGATTAAAGAGGTATGGAAATAAGTAGAAATTAGGATATATGGAGAAAACATCCCTCCCCCAAAAGTGGTTTCTTCAACTTCTAAATAAGAACCTCTAAAACCACATGCATCGTTTGCCATTTCAAGTCATTTCTGATGTTGAAAGAAATATTTAATAAATAGTCATGGCTTAATGATATCAACCCTGGATTAAATGATCCCATGTAATTCTGTGTCACTTGGGCAATGCGAAAATATTGAAGATTGTGAATATAAAACTCAAACATGAGGGGAAAAAAATTGACAGACAACAAACCTCAGCCACTAAGCACTTTCTGCTTGTCATCAAGTAATGAAATCTCATTTCCAAACTACTTCAAACCCCAGTCGCTGCATTTAAAGCTTCTTTTGTCCTTTTGGTCCCATGGCAATCAGAGCGCTCTTCATCATCCAGAAGAGTTAGAATGGAAGTGCCTCTTAATTACTCCAGTTTACCTTTAATCGTCCTGCTCTCTCACTCTCTAGACCCTAATTGGGAAGAGGCTGTTGGCTGCCTGAGAATTCTCATTACACTATCTTTGCTGTTCTGTCAAGAAGAGAGGAAAAATAAGGTTTCTTGGCTTAGAAGGTGAAGCGGAACATGGAGATCAAACTTCGGCCCTTGCAGACAGGGCTCATGCTCCAGGGTGCAGCTGAGTAGGGCATGGGCAGGGCGAAGAGGGCGTTCAATTCCAATCAATAAACATTAGTGGAATTGCCTCTGCCTGTCTCCCTGGGTTTCAGCCTTGCCTGTAGGGAAAAGAGATCTTCCTTCACACTTCCGCCCGTGCTTGGCCACTTCCCTGGAGGAGAATGGTAAATCTGGGAGTGGGAGGGAGACTTTGGTACTTCCTGGATAACTGTCACCAGTGAGTGGGGTCAATGACCCACTGTCTGATCCAGCTTCTCCCCACCTGTGACCTGGTGGCTCGAAAAGAATGGTTCAGCCTTCAAAATCTGCTCTTTAAATTCAAATTCTCCTTGGTCCTCTTGTGTCTTTGTCTGTTCAGGCTGCTATAACAAAATACCGTAGACTAGGTGGCTTATAAACAACAGAAATGTATTTCTCACAGTTCTGGAGATGGAAAAGTCCAAGATCAAGGCGGCAGATTCAGTGTTTGGTGAGGCAAGTTTCCTCATTGACATCTTTTCCTGTGTCCTCACATGGCAGAAGGGGGCAAGGAAGCTTTCTCCAGCCTCATTTATGAAAGTACTAATCCCCTTCATAAGGGCCGTGCCCTCATGACATAACCACCTGCCAAAGGCCCCACTTCCCAATACCACCACCTTGGGGGTTAGGATTCCACATATGAATTTGGGAAGACACAAATGTTAACTCTATAGCATCCCGGGCTGCATCTCATTCTCCAATCCAGCTTTTATCGGAGCCTGGCATGGGTGTCGTGTAGCGAACCGGCTCCATCGTGAATTGAGCAAGATCCTCTTTCCTACGGGCCGTTATTCCTTATGCGATGCTTCTTTGCTTCAATGGTAAAGCAATCTGAAGGGAAAGAATGGGGGAAGGGCAGGATTCAGGCACCGAAATTCAGCCAAACTGAGCTGATCCTCTCCCTCAGACATGCTCCCACTGCTGTCTTCCCCAACTCAGCGAATGGCCACTCTAATCATTCAGTTGCTTGAGGTTCCAAACGATGGAATCATCTTTGACTTTCCTTCTTTTCTATTCTACTTTTTTTTTTTTTAATTTTATTTTATTCCTTTTACTCCCCAAAGCACCCTGGTACCTAGTTGTATATTCTTAGTTGTGGGCCCTTCTAGCTGTGGCATGTGGGACGCCACGCCAGCATGGCTTGATGAGCGATGCCATGTCCGCACCCAGTATCCCAACCGGCGAAACCCTGGGCCACCAAAGTGGAGTACACGAACTTAACTACTCGGCCACGGGGTCGGCCCCTCTATTCTGCTTCTAATCTATCAGCAAGTCTTGTTGGTTTTACCTTCCAAAAGATACCCAAAAGCAGACAGACCTCTTCCCACCGCCTCCACAGTTACCACCCTGGTCCAAGCCACAGAGACTCTTAGCCTGGATTCCTGCAATAGCCCCCTCCCTTTTCCCCCTGCTTCCCCCTTGCCCCCCAAATGCTCTATTCTCAATACAGCAGCCAGTGTAACTCCCTTAAAATGTATGTTGCATTTTGTCACCTTGCTACTCAAAATCCTCCTTGGGCTTCCTGTCATACTCAGAGTAAAACCAACAGAAATAGGCACCCCTTTATCTCTGACCTTGTCTCCTACTACCTTCCCCATCACAAATTCTGCCCCACCCACACTGTCCTCTTTGGTTCCCAGAAATGTCAGCTAAGCTCCTACCACAGGGCCTTTGTACTTGCTGGGCCTTCTGCCAGCAACACTCTTTGCTCAAGTACTTCAAGGCTTACCACTTCACCTCCTTGCTCAAAAGTTACTACAGGCCTCCTCATTAACTCTATTTAAAATTACAATCACTCCCCCGCAACACTCCCTGTCCAAGTTCACTGCTCCAGTTTTCTCCATTGAATTTATTGCCCTCTGATACACCATATATACTGCCTGTATTCATTTTCTATATTTACTGCCTGTGTTAGTTTTCTATGACTGCTGTAACAAATTACCACAAACTTAGTGGGTTAAAACAATACGAATGTATTATCTTACAATTCTCAGGGTTAGAAGTCCAACACAAGTCTCATTGGGCTAAAATCAAGGTGTCAGCAGGGCTGCGTTCCTTTTTGACGTCTTTGGGCAGAATGAGTTTCCTTGTTTTTACCACTTTCTAGAGGCCACCCATATTCCTTGGCTCATGATCCCCTTTCTCCATCTTCAAAACCAGCCACGGCAGGTCGTGTCCTCATATTGCATCCCTCTGGCGTTCCTACCTCCCAATTCCGCTTAATAAAGGCCCTTGTGATTACACTGAGCCCATCCAGATAATCCAGGATTATCTCCCTATGTTAAGGCCAGCCAATTAACAATCTTAATTCCATCCTAATTCCCCTTTGCCATGTAATGTAACATAGTCCCAGGTTCCAGAGATAAGGATGTGGACATCTTTGGGGGCCATTATTCTGTCTACCACACTGCCTTACTTTTTCCACTAGAATATAAACTCCACGAGACAGGTATTTTTGTCTGTTTGGTTTACTGCTCTATCCCTAGATTAGCTCTATAAATATATACGTACTTACTATGGACTGAATTGTGTCCCCCTCCAAATTCCTATGTTGAAACCCTAACCCTGGATGTGACGGTATTTGGAGATGTGGCCTTTGGGAGGTAATTAGGGTTAGATGAGCTGCTGAGGGCCCTCATGATGGGATAAGTGCTTTATAAGAAGAAAAAAGAAAAGAGATCACTCTCTCTCTGCCATGTGAGGACACAGCGAGAAGGTAGCCATCTGCAAGACAAGAAAAGATTCTTTGTGAGGAACTGAATTGGCTGGCACCATGATCTTACACTTCCCAGGCTCCACAACTGTGAGAAGTAAATGTTTGAGTAAGTGAGAAGTAAATTGTTTAAGCCATCCAGTCTACGGTATTTTGTTATAATAGCCTGAGCAGACTAACATAGCACACAATAAATATTTATGAATTAATTAATGAAGAGACCTCACTGTAAGCACTGCAAATACTTAACATCTATTAAGCACCTACAATGTGCCAGGTACTTACTAAGCACTTTACATGGAATATCTCATTTCATTCTCACAAGATCTCTATGTGGTAGGTATGGGTAAGGAAATTATAGACTAGAAAGTTGAAGTAAGTTTCCAAAGGTCATGCAGCTAGTACATCACGGAGGAAGATTTTAAACTTGACAGTGTGACTTAAACCCATGGTTATAACCCTCTCACTCCCCTGCCACTATCCTATGCCAATGGGCAACCCTGGATCTTGCCCCCAAGATGCTTACAATCTAAGAGGAATGACCAGAGAAACCCAAATGGCAATAACACAGAGAAGACTATGGGAGGTGGTATAGAGGAGGCCAACTCATTCCTGTGGAGCATACGGACAGGAAGGATGCATTCTGGGTGGAGTTGATTATAGGGAGCTTCAGGGAGGATGTGGCGTTTGAGCTGGGCTTAAAAATGGCAGACATACTTGGAGTTCAATAGAAAGGTTGTTTCAGACAGAGAGACCCACAGGAATAAAGACACAGGAAGGCAGAAAAATGCTTCATGCATTCTGGAAACCAAGATCAATCTAGTTGGTATGGGAACTAGGCATGCGATTAGATGATAAGGATGTGATCCTAAATGCTAGGCTAGAGATCAAAGAAATTTAATGATTCTTGTTAACAGTTATTAATGGAGAAAAGTTATCTTAAGGAACTGCCAAAGCAGTGTTTGAGGCTATAACTCAAAAGCTATAAGCAGAAGAGAAAAATGAACTTCTGGAGCTACTGGATAATATGTTTTCAGAGGCTGCTTACTCTGTTTGCCACATTAGGCAACCATGGACTCCTAATTCTGGGTCTAGAGCACAGCCTCATCTATCTTAGACTCAAAAAGTTCTAAAAGAGAGCAAAAATGGATAATGAGAGCAACAGGGCCATTCCTGACCTTTGGACAAGTAGGGTTTTCGCCATTTCCATTTCAGAGATAAAGTAACTAAGGCTGGAAGGATTAAGTGACTTGCCAAAGATGACACAACCAGTAAGATTGGACACCGATCCCAGGTCTCCTGACCATTTGTGTTCTGCATATCCTGATACATCCGTGGAAAAGGCCACAAGGGTGCATTTTCCAAGATGAAGTTGTCAGCGTTTAGGCTGTTTCAGATAATCCTCTCCAAGTTCCTGTGGAATAAGTCTGAGGACTTTGGATGGGGGCACTCATGAATCTCCCTTCCAAGCTCTTCTAGAGAAAAGAGAGAAGCCAGGATCACCTGAAGGATGCATTTTAGGGAGACAAGGTGATGTGGTAAGTAGGAGAATGAGCTTCAGAGTCTGAAAGACCTGTATTAGCTGGTTCTAAGCTCTCTGAGTCTCAGTTACTTCATTTTATAAATGGGGATAATAACAGAGGTAGTTGTGTGGATTCAGTGAAGGGATGCATGAAACATCCTCAGTCACATGGTAAGTACTCAAGAAACACCACTTCTTTTTCTTTCCAGCATGTAGTTCTCACACCACCCTCACGAAGACCCTCCCCTGTGAGGGTAAGAGACCCCAGCACCCAGCATGTGTTATATTCCACTCTAAATCTAGAGCCCTCGCTGTCCCTTGGGACGTCAACTCCTGGAATTGGGAACAAAGAGAGCATATTTCTAGGTAGTTTGATATAGATGAATGATATTCACATTTCTTGCCCAAGTCAGTACTAATTACTTTCCATCATTTCCAGTTCACGCTTTATACATTTTCTGTAAGAGGAAATTCATGCTGGTCTTTAATGGTGTATGAGAAAAATCCCAGAAAGATTCTGTTGCCAAGCCACCTCATTACAGCTTCCTCTCAGAGGGTACCAAAAGCGCAAAGGGATATCAGAAAAATGTCACTATAGCAACATCATAACAGGCAGATTGCAGTAGAGTAAAAGTGGAGAAAGGATGTTTGCATCATCATTGACAAACATAGATGCACAATCATATTGCTCTAGAGAGTAGTGCTCATGGTTCAAGGGCTACTCAACTTAGATTTGCGAGAGGGTATCCCTATTTATTTTGGTGGTCCAATTACCCAGTGTAATTGTGTGCTAACTGTAATTGTTACAGGCAGCTTACTAACAAACAGCAGACATTATCAGAGTCCTTCCTTTCATCCAAAGCCATGAAAGTTACCACATCTAAGTGTCTACTTAACAAATCTTCAACAGTAAGACATACTTCCCCTTACCTACTCTGATTTTGCTTTCAAAACCCCAACTATTCAGAAGACTGGAGAGATTGTCTCAGTGCTTTATGGGGCATCTCTGGGTCCTAGAAATAAACATGCATGGCTACCCCTAAGCACTGAAATAATGGCAATTCAACCAAAAGAGATAGATAGATAGATAGATAGATAGATAGATAGATAGATAGATAGATTTATATAAATCTTTTATATATATCTAGCACATATATATATATGTAAAACTTTTTGAGCAATTTCAAACCATGACAAGAATCCATCTGTTCTTAAAGCTTGTTTTCTGCTAGCGTAATTCTTACCATTTATAATGACACTAGATATCTGTAGTCGTTTCCTCTGAAATCCACATGACATCAATCCCATTTTATATAAGTGGAACTGAGACAGAGAAAGGTCACAGAGCTGAGGGCTGGAAAGAACCTATCACAACCTTGAAGTTGTATCAGGGCATCTGAACGAGTTGGTGTGGTTGGGAATCACAGTGGACAATTACCTGCCTTCAGTTCCACAGGAATCGAGTGAATGTTGATTCCCAAGTTATTTTTTTAAGTTAATTTTATTGAAATGAGACTGATCTTTCCTCCTGCTCTTAGGATCTGTTGTATTTTTCACAATGACCCAATGTGCCTTCAACTCTCCCTACCAGACTGTGTTTTTTAGTTTTCATTTTTGTCTAAAATCATTTGAATCTTTAATAAGTGACTCTTCTCTGGAGATAAGCATGATGTTTTCGCACTGGCCTGACACGAGCCAGCTGTGGTACACTTGTGGTCTGCCTCAGTACTTTGAACAATGGAGAGGAACTATCTCACCACAAAACAGGTCAGCTTAGTGATGATCCAAGGAGCGTTACCTGCCAGGAGAACCAGGGTCTACGGCAGTCTCCTCTGAAGACACCAGAGCTTGGATCCCCAAAATCAATGTAAGAGTGAGACTTCAGCACTTTTCTCAAATGGGAAAATCAGACACTGTGTGCTCAGTGGGTTTGGGAAGTTGTGCTCTCAAAGTAATTCATACCGAAGGGGATAGGAAGACAGAGGAGAGGCTAGTGTGTCATGGACGTTTCCAACTTGATCGCAGCCCCCTCTCTCCTCCAAATAGGAAAATAAAGATGAGGATCTCAAATGAACTTTCTCTTGAAAGGGGGGGAAAACACAACTTTACCACCTTTGTAATCAATGCCCACTACATGGCCAGTAAGTCAGTCATTAACCCCCAACTGCCTAGAATGGCAAACCAAGAAAAATTTTCTGTACCTCCTCAGCTCTCCTTGGATATCTGTGGAAAGAAATGAAAGAAATAAACTTTTCTACTCTCAGACTGAAGGCGGCTGTTGAACTGAGTGCCTCTCCAAACCGCCCCCTGCTCTCCTGACATAAAAAATAAACAGGATTTTCCTTTTCGCATCATGATTAAGGCAAGACACTAAAGTGAGAATATCACTCATCCTGACCCACTTCAGCCTCCAGCTATTTTACCTACTCAGGACCTTATTTCCTCAGGATTCTAATTAGATTTGATACACTGCTCAATATTAATTTCTTCCTAAGAAGCTACTTCACCATTTGGAAAGCCCCTTGGGTTGAATAACTATTGAATTTCTAAATGGCCTCAGGCCAGTCTCAAACGTGGTAGTATTTCATGTCCAGTGACATGAAAGAGACTTGCCTTGAGTATTGAACAGCCTGATGCTGCTTTTCTGAGGAAAAACATCTCTGAAAGGTTTTTAGAAAAGTTTCAGTTAAAATTTTTCCCAAGTTTTATTGCCTAACGCTCAACAGTCTCTGTAGAGATGGGTGGATAATTTCCTTCCTTCCTTTCACTTATTCTTTCCTTCTTCCCTCCCATCCCTCCCTCTTCCCTTTCTCCTTTCTTTCTTTCCCTTCCTTCCTTTGTTACTTTGTCCCAAAGAGGATTTATGGCACCTAGTAACTCATCGAGATTTCTATCCAATGTCTCAGGAGAACAATTCTCCTGTTACACAAAATCAAAGTACACTTTCCTTTCCGTTCCTTGTCTTTTTGCCTTCCTGTGTTCTTTTCCGTTTTTCTCAGGAGATGCTAACCCAGGTTTTCATTTGAAGTTGTTCCTCCTTGTGCTCAAATTGTGGGCAGAATCAGCACCAGAAACCAAAAGGAAGGCACAGTGAAGAGCTGGAAGAACCTTCCAGACCATTTGTGTCAGCATCTAGTACAGCTCCAGGGCATTCACAGGAGATGGAGGGCAGGGAACTCACACTTGTCAAGTGCCTATTATGTGTTAGGAGTTGTGTGGGGCATTTTCACATGAATTAGCTCATCTAGTCCTCACGATGACTTTGGGTGGTAGGGATGATGACCCCCATTTTAGAGACTGGCGAACTTCCTAGAGTTCACACAGGTCTTTAGTGCTCTCAGTCCCAACTTGTACCGCCTTGCATCTGTCAGCCAGACAAGGGCTGAGATTAGTGTTTAGGGATAGCGTTTGGTGTGGTAGCCATCCTTGGTGCTCCTGCTCACATCTTTGGGCACATCTCTGATTCCAGTACATTTATGGTGGCTGATTTCCCAGGTCTCAAGCATACACCAGGCATCACTTCACTGTCTGCCTCAAGGCTGTTTCCACAGCTGCAGGCTCCTGCTCAGCCTAGGAGCGAGCTCGTGTCTGTGATGTCTTGTGCTGCAGGGAGGGAGAAAGGGCTAGTTAAAGCTTCTAGGGCCAACCAATGGGGAATGAGAGCCAGGGAATAAATTCTCCATCCTCTCATCCTTGAAGTGGATGATTATGGGATGCGTTCTTTACATGTCTTAGAAATTCAAGCCTGCAGTGGCCAGTTGACAGTTTGTTCTTTTATTGACTTTTCCTTCTTCTTGTTCCTGTCAGCCTCCTCCCTCCTGCATCCTGGAATCACCTGCCTAATAAACCTAACTGCACTCAAGTCCTTGTCTCAGGCTCTGATTTGGGGGGAATACAAACCAAGATCCTTGGGTTCCTGGTAGACTGGAAATGAAGACCATCTTATGTGCTGACTAGTAGGGGAGAAGGTTATAGTTGTGAGGCCTATAAGAAAATAAGCTCAGATTAAACCAGAGACCCTGAAGCTGAAAAAACAATTTCAAGCCAGCAACTCTAAGAAATTTTCCCTTAAGTAGAATTCTCTTTGAGAAAATATACTCAAAGTGTTCATGAAACATGCCTGGAAGGAAATATGTCAAACATTAACTGTTTTTCTCTTCTGAGAAAAGTGATCTTCCTCACTTCTCTTTATCCATCAGTCTTGACTGCCCCGCCAGGGTATCTCAATTCCTATCACTGGAGATAATGACCTTTTTTTCCCTGTTCCTCAAACTAGGTAAAAGACACTTAGCCATCATTCTCCACCTGGAAAGCAGCATAGCATGTTAGTTAAGAATAGTGTGGGCAAGCGAGGCAGGTCAAGTTCTAGTCAGCTGGGTGAGTTGGTCTATCAGTAAGGTTTTGCTACAGAAACAAACAACCCCTCAAATTCAGTGGCTTAAAACAGCAAAGGTTAATGTCTTGCTCATGCCACATGTTCATCTTGGGTTGATGGGGATGGATAAGGGGGGGCTCTTCCTGTGGCTCCCACTGCAGGACCTAGACTATGCAGCAACCACTTTACAATCTGTTAATGGTCACTGTGGCAGAGTGAAAAAGAGGCAAAGCTCATACTGGCTCTCTAACCTTTCATCTGAAAACACACATGTCACTTGCTCAGATTTTCATTGGCTAAAGAGTCATGTGGCCATGCCTGAGTTCCACTGAAAGGGAAAGTACAATCCAACTTCTAGGTGAGAAAAGAGAGAGAGAAAAAAGCAGAATATTTGTGAGAAATGTCTATCACATTTGGACAATCATTAACCTAAGTTTCTGTGTCCTCATCGTGTAACCCAGGCATACTCCCTTTGAGGTTGTCGTGAGGGTTAAATGAGAAATTGCTCAGTAGGCACCTGGCACATAGCCATCACTCAATAAATGGTGCTTATTTGCCCATGATCTTTGAATACCTGAAATATAGTGTTAATGTTTGCCCCAATACTTCCCACAACTCTGGGATGAATAATAACATGTTCTTTAGTCCTTTCCCAAAATTGCATTTTCTAGTGTTTAAAAATGATTCCTGTGCCCTTTCTCTGAGTTTCGCCAACTTCTGTCCATTCTAAGCTATGGCTTCTAGCACGGTGTTTCCCACAGAGAAAGGACTTGACTACTCCTAAGGAATGAGAAAGTACTTTGTTTTGAAGGAGAGTTATACAAATATCAAATGATGATCACTGTATTTATTATTTATAGCAAGTATTATTCTAGTAGACAGATAAACTCATCATGAGTTCATTAGAACAGTATGGGCCTCATTAGAAAGGACATCATGTTATTATTATGCTTGAAAAACTAGGGCTGGGTATGAAGTTATAATACTGTGGGCTCCTTTGGCCAAGTGTGTTATTATGATTTCAATGGACCCATTATCTTGTCAACAGAACACATGGTAAAACCTGCAGGGGCTTCCTCTGACTTCATGTGAATGAGTAGACTCTGGCTTTCCCTAGAGAAGGCAGCAGCCTGGAGGGTCTGAGCAAGGGCCAGAGGCACAGGCTGTAGCCCCCCCCCCCCCGTCCCTTATCATCCTAGCTTTTGGTTTGGAAAGCCAGCATTTTGAGTATCTAGTCATGAGACTTTCTCCTTGTCCTTGGGGTGGGTTGCTGCCGTTCCCCTCGTTCTCACATGATGGTCATTGACTTAGTTTTATAAGGTGTTCTTTATTCCAGCAGATTTTGGACCAGTGACTCCTTCTTCTCAGCAGTGGCTCAGCTCACGTGTACCCCGGGGTTGTTTACGTTTTCAGGACCTACTATTGCGAAACTCTAAAGTTTATTGTACATAGCTAGCTTGCTTTTGCCAGAGTGAATTCATTTGCTGAAGTTATTTTTAAAATGTGTTTTTTTCTTAGCTTCTTGGAGAAGCTCTAGTCTCTTGTTTGTGTGGGTCTAGGCCAGAAAAAAATGCCGAGTCTACTCATGGAAGCCAGAGAAAATGTCTAGCCAAAGAGGATCAAAGAAGGTCCTCAATTTGAAGTCTCTACTCTCTGAATGCTGGCTTAAAACACTTTATGGTGCTGATCCCAGGGGCTGAAATCCTTGATGCTTCTAGAACCAGTAAGGCCATGTGAATGAGTCTCAAACTGCGTCTACAGGTGTGTGTGGGACAGTAAATGGATACTCATGCTGGAGAGACACCCACTACAGTCAGTTGGAACCACCACAGGCCAGCAGCTGGAAGACTGCTGGAGGCAGCTGTAGACACATGAACCCTTTGCCTCATCCGGGCATCTGGGCTGTTGCATCAAGCTACCCTGCAAACATTTATTTCACAACTGGTTTTTAAAAATAACTCTTTGGAGGGGGCCAGACTGGTGGCACAGTGGTTAAGTGAGCATGTTCCGCTTTGGCGGCCCGGGGTTCACCAGTTCTGATCCCGGGTGCAGACATGGCACTGCTTGGTAAGCCATGCTGTGGTAGGCATCCCACATATAAAGTAGAGGAAGGAAGATGGGCATGGATGTTAACTCAGGGCCAGTCTTCCTCAGCAAAAAGAGGAGGATTGGCAGCAGATGTTAGCTCAGGGCTGATCTTCCTCAAAAAAAAAAACTCTTTGGAAGTTAAATTCTTACCTTTTGGGGGAGTCAGACACCCCTTTGAGAGTCTGATGAAGGCTATGGACTCACTACCCAGAAAAATGTACATATAATGCAAACTTTTGCTTAAAACGTCGGCAGTATCATAGGGATAAAATCCAAGATCTGCCGAGGGGATCTATAAATCCCCTTGCTTCAGGATTTGGGGAAAAGTTAAATCTGAGACAAATATGTGGCTACTATTCATTCTGCCACAAATTACTGAGTTCCTGTTTCATGGCAGGCGCTAGGCCGGAAGCTGGACATATAATGATATGTAAGACAAGGACCCAGCCTTGTGCAGCTCACAGTCTAAAGGGAGACAAACAAACTCCTAATAATGTTGCATAATAATGAGTTAAGTGCTATAGTAGGACTATACACATAGAAACCTACAAGAGCCTGGAATAGAGGGTAATTAAGTCAACATATATTTAATAAATATATTATATGCCAAGCAATTAGGTATAAACTGGTGCACAGACATGGTACCTGCCCCACAGAGCTTAAAGTCTGCATGCTATAAATTTGAAGATGAAGGAAGTGCCTGGAAGAACATGACCCCAACCAGAGGTGAGTCCTGATTGGCAAGTGAAGTTCATCCAGGTGAAGGGGGTGAGTGTTCAAGGCAGTGGGAGCAGCATGTGCCTGGGTGAGCGATGAGAGCCAGCTGAGTGGGGGAACTACAGACAGTTCTTCAGGCTCCATGTGAGGGATGAGTGGTGAGAGGACAGGTGGAGAGGTTTGCTGGGGTCAGATCCCAAAGGCACTTGTGTGTGCGTCATCATGGATTGCGGGCTTTACAGTGTGTCAAAGGTTGTCACTGAGGGTTTTTTAAAGCAAGTCAGTGAGATCAAAGAGGAGATTATATCAGAAAGATCACTCTCCTCTGTGGAGAAAATGGGTGGATCGGGGGGAAGAACGGTGGTGAGCAGGTGAAGACCAGAAGGGAGGAAGCTGTTTCATTCATGTGGATGAGAAGTGATGAGGTCCTACTAATGGCAGTGGAGATGGAGTGGACGGACTTGAAAACAGGATGAGGCCTCTGCATAGGACCTCACGCACACTCTTTCTTCTGACCTAGAATGACTCTCTCCAAAGGCAATGCTCTCTGCTCTGTGCAGTGAGGTAGTGATGGGTTCACAGTAATAATCTTGCTAACGAGGCAGTATCACCTAGAATCAGGCTGTAGAATTGTTGTGGTTTTATAGTCAGATACAGGAACTCTATATTCAGTTGCTTAATGATGATAATGACAACAACAACAATGCTAACAGCAACAAATACATTTTATTGTCCCCTTACTCTGTGCCAGTTACCCTTTCAACCATTCTGCATGGTTTAACCCACTTATACTTCAAACAACCTCCTGATGTAGGATCTACCCTTATTTCTGTTGAATAGATGACGATATTGAGGCAGCACAGAGAGGCTAAATACCTTGTCCAAGGCCACACAGCTAAGCGGAAAAACAGGGATTTGAGCCTTCAAAGTCTGGCTCCAGGACCCACACACTCCTACCAAGTCTACTCTCTGCCTCCAATTAAAGAAATATTGTCTTTCTTCATAAAATTCAGTACAAGCAAGAAAATGGACTTCTTCAATTTGTTCTGAACAATCTAAACCACCACAGTAAAAAGGTCTGCATGCCACTCACATCTCCGGAAACATATCAGGAGAGGTACATGAAGCAAAATGCTGGGCGTGAATGTTTTGCAGATTCAGGCTCCAAAGAACAGAAAAGCAGAAAAAACAAACAATGGTGTTTTTAAACAATGAATGTTGTTTTCCTTTAGCCATAAGGGAGTTTTAAAACTTGACAAATCCATTCAGCTTTCAAAGCATTCCACATTCCCCACCCACGAGTAAATGCCAGAAGGTGCCAGTGGGAGCCAACTCTGAGCTCGGGAATGATGTTCTAAAGACCGGATCAGATTTCTTGAATGTCCACACTCCACAAATGGATACTTACCATTATCCTAATTGGTGTGATGAAAAGCGCTTAGCAATTTATCAAGCTATTAATTTAAAAAGAACATCTCAGCAAAAGATGAGATAAGGAGGCACAGGCGCAGAAACAGAAAATGATAGGGTATTACTACTCTGAAAAGACTGAAAGTCACTGCCTTAAGGTCTTTGAAATTTTAGAGCTAGGTTGTGCATAGGATCAAGTTTAATGAAGGATTTTCTGGAAAAAAAAATTCTGATTACATAAAGAAAACAATTTGCATAATTTGCAGGGACCAATTCTTTTTGGAGAGGACAAAGAAAATAAGGTTTCATACACTCGTTGTATTCATTCAGCTATGGTCTTTTGGCAGCACACCCTGTCCCCAGCACCATGCTAGGCTCTGAGATACAAAAATGAACGAGACATGGATCTTGTTCTCTAGTCAGCAAGACGGAGAAGCAAAAGAACAGGGTAATAGATGCAACGAAAGAAGAGGGGAGAGGGATGAACAGAAGCTGTGTTGCGAAGATTCTGGATTTAATTTTGTAAAAGATGCACAGCCATTAAACAGAAGTGATCGTCAGATTTAACTCAGAAGGATCATGCTGTTACCAAGGTGAAGAACGGGCTGTAGCTGGGAGACAGCAAAGGCAGGATGAGTTACACTCTACACAAATCACCCCACATTCTGATACCTCCCTTTCTGCTCCCCAATCCGTTTCCTCTTGTCTCCTAAACACACGATTTAGAAATTATCTAAGCTTTTAAAAGTGCTATTTAGTTTCTAATTATTTGAGGTTTCCCGAGATAGCTATTACTGGTTTCTAATTAAATTCCATTGTGGTCATAGAACATACTTTGTATGACTTGAATCCTTTTAAGTTTATCGAGACTTATTCTATGGCTCAGAATATGGCTTAGTACATGTTCCATAAGCTCTTGAAAAGAATGTGTAATCTACCGTTGTGAGATACTGTGTTCTATAAACGTCACTTACATCAAGCTAGCTGATAATCTTGTTCAAGTCTTCTTCATCCTTACTGAGTTGGATACAGATTTTTTTCCTGGCCAGTTCGTCATTAAAATTGAGCCTATGCAAGATCTAGTTCTAAAATTTGTGTCTTGTTCAAACATTGAGAGAGGAGTCTTCAAATCACCAACTATAATTGTAGATTTGTCTATTTCTTCTTACAGTTCTATCAGTTTTTGCTTCATGTATTTTGAAGCTGTCATTAAGTGAACAAGCACTCAGGATTGTTACGTCCTTTTGCTGACCTGGCCCCTTTAGCATTATGAAATGATCTTTATCCTTGGTAAGTCTTTGCTCTGACATCTACTTTGTCCAATATTAATATGGCCACTCGTGCTTTCTTTTGATTAGTGTTAGTGAGGTATATCCTTTTCCATCCTTTTAATCTGTCTGTCCTTTATTTTTAAGATGTGTTTCTTGTTGGCAGAATATAGTTGGGTCTTGTTTTTTTATCCAATCTGATAATCTGCTTTTCAATTGAGGTATTTAGAATATTTATATTTAAATTTCTTTAAAAGATAACTGACTGTTTAAGCAAAAATAATAATAAAGTGTGGAGCTTATAACACACGTAGAAGTAATATATAAGGCCACAACAGCACAAAGGAGAGAAGAGAGAAATGGAAGTTTACTATTGTAGGGTTCTCACACTGTATGTCAAGCGGTCTATCACTGGAATGTAGAGTAGATTAAAGACGTAATCTACAACCCTCAAGCAATCACTGAAATAACAAAACAAAGACTCACACAACTAATGAGCCAATAAAGGAGATAAAGTGGAATCACAACAAATAATCCAGAAGAAAGCAGAAAAAGAATACAAAGAACAAATGGAATAAATAGAAAACGAATAGGAACATGAACAAGTAACTGTAAGAGACAATATTTCAAAGATATTTTATTCAAAATTCTCCATCTAGGAGAAAAGATATATAACAATGTTTACACATGCTTTAATAACTTACTTCACTGTACAACTTCCACTCTATGTAACAGTACAATAAACCAGCAAAAGAAGACAATCAGTCAGCACTTAAATAATCTATCGTGTAAAAAGCTTTGAGTGAGGGGCACAACAAGGTATGTGTAAATTTTTTCATGACTGAGGTACAGCGCATCAGTCATCTACTTCCGTGTGTGTCTAAAAACCAAGATGACGACACCTTTCTCCTTAGTGATGGGAAAGGCTATTAGGACCCTTCAGAACAGGACATCTTGGTCTTGGTGAAATATGATGGCAAGGGCTGAGGGGCTCTATCACTTATATCCCTTTTTATAAATACTTTTTCCCTTTTGTGTACTTCCATAGTTTTAAATAAAAATATCTTTTTATGCTTAAGTGTACTATTATGACAACACTGTTCTAGGACAGAATTATGTTAATCAGTTATTCTATAGCTAGCAAAATGGTCCAAGCATATTAAGGAAACAAAAGAAACTGACCACTTAGTTCTGCCAAAGCAGCACCCAGTAAAACAGCACATCAGTAAAGTTTCTCCTGCTATTCCTCATACAATGCAGGCAGACATGGTAACAACTTCAAAACTAGGGGCAGAAATATAAGAAGGGAGAAGACAAAATAGTATTCTCTGTTCCTGAAAAAAGATCTCATTATTTAGTACATTCTCTACTGCATGGAATAATCTCGGCGTTACAATGATTGCCAAGTCAGAGTACGACTACACAAGAGGACAACAAGATGACTGACTAGTGAAATCTGAACTTCTTCCAAGTTAATTATATTTTCCAAGGGAAAAAAAAAGGCACAGGAGGTACACATTCCAATTTGGCTCAAAAATAATGAAAATTAATTTAAAAAATTGGCAATAACTGCTAACACACAAAATCCAATTTCCTGTACTTTCCTGACAGAGCTCAACAAACAAACACACACCACTCTGATTGTGATTCACCACGATTGGGACTATACATACTGCTTGACATTTCCACACAGACCCAAGATGAAGGAACTAAGTCTACAAGTAGAAGCTAATAATTAATTTCAATTGACCATCTGCTTGGCCAATATGTTCTTCCTAAAGCCTAACCTATGTTCAAGCTAACTCCTGTTCGTGGAACTGAAATGATTTAGATGCTCTAATTCTCAGCTGATTGCAAAAGCATTACAGTAATCCCACATGCCAAGGAACCTCAAGAGATGGAAAGTCGACTAGCAGTACATCTGTGAAAGCTAACTCACATTTCACTTTGATACATGTAAACCATAGATCGTAAGTTTCAAAAAACAGTAGTTGTGGTCAAGTTTACATCCTGTTATTATATCTTTAAAAGATACCAATAATACGTATTATAATTGTAAACATAAGTCTGTATCCCAAGGGAGCACGTCTAGGAAAAGCTGCATCCATTGTAATGATGCACCTGACATCCCCTGACAGACTTCTTGTGACAACTGTAGTGTAACTTAACTGCCACTGCCGGGTAGGACTGGGGCACGACCCGAGGGAATGATGCTTGCCACACCCCTGGGCTACCAGAGCAGCAATCACGATTGTGACAAAGCTCGCTTAACAAGCCACACATTCAAAACGTCATCAGAACATCTCGTTCTTGTACACTAGTATAGAGAGGTCTTCCGAAGATAAAGGAGTGCAGGCCTGGTTTAATCTTCTCAGCCAGAGCCATTATTATGTTCAGATCGCCCTCTGCTGTTAAATCAAGGTCTGTCTTCAAGTTCCGAAGAGATTTAAAGGGTTTCTTCCCCTTCTGCCTACAAATAATGGAAAAAAAAATACATATATATATATATATATATATATATAATATAATATAGAAAATGTCCCAAGGGAACAAAATGAGAAACAATGCACAAAGGTTTTCCTTCCATATACTTTTACTCACGTGTCATCTTCTATATATTTTATTAGCGTCAAGGCTTTTCTGTGAAGGACGAGTAGAAACTGTGCAAGGAAAGTACTCCTGAGAGATAAACCAGGTTTCAAATGAAAGACCTACGAGGACGAGAAAATGAAGCGTGTTAATGAATCATTCGCTCCCATGCTACGTACGTGGCATGTTGCCAGCAGAGTGTTGACAGTGTCTGGCAGACAACACGCGTTAGGGCCGGTCTCCTCAATCACTTCCCCTGAGGCCCTGAACATACAGGATTATAGCCGGCGTTGGGGGGGGGGTTGGGGGGGGGGGGGGGGGGGAGGTCTGGAAGCAATCTGACGGTTCTTTGAAGTCTTCTATCTTACCGTTGAAAATAGACTCGTATTTTGCATTCTACCTCAGAGTGTATCCATATTTATTATTAAAACTCATGATGTAAGTTACTTCCAGTTGTGTTACTTAACTTTTTCTGCCCACATCTTCAAATAAAATTGATGCTCCCACAAGTGGAGCCATGCTTAGACTACGGTTTTGAGATATTCATATCCCTCTACTCTTGGGGCTGAGGGCGCATGTGGAGCGGTAGAAGGATTTTCTTTCAGCTTGAGAAGCATGGAATGACTTGACTACGAATTATCCTGGAACTCTGCAATATGTCACAGACCACACAGACCTGGATCCAAAATTTCCAGTTAACCTAAGGATCTTATCATTTCAGTGCTACATCCATGACACTGTTTCCTGGCCAGATCCCCAGAATGATATTATGATAAAGCTCTGTTATATTAAGAAAGAAGGCCCATATAATCTGCATTTCCTTCAAATGTATAATTAAGCAGGTTTTTTCAAAAGAATGAGACAATAAAGATACTATCATTTAAATAGAAGTATACTAAGTTTTAAAGACATTTTTGGCTCCATTAAGGCAAATAAAAAACATACATCCCCACCGCCCCCCATAAAAAAGAAGAAAACACCTTGAGTTATAGGTTAGTGCTTGGAATTAAAACATTTATTATTTGCACTGGGGAATGTTGCATCTTTAATTGTCACTATGCAGGCTACTCTCACTAACAATTCAAAAGAAAAATCATGTAGACACTTTAGAAAGACTAGAGACAAGACAAAATGACAGTGACTTAATTCCATGATGTTTATAGATATATAGCACAGGCATTGTAGGATATATTAAAAAAGAAAACATATCAGATCATTCACTCGGACAACCTCAGGTTTAACATTTACCTGATCCAGGAAGGCTTTTACTAGAGTGTCTCTGTGTAAGACATCTTGAAAAATATTCCTATGAAGAAAACAGTCCAAAGGTTGAAATGGCTACACAATGCTACTTTCCATAATCCCTCACTCCAGCCAACAAATTAAATTCTTAAAAATGGGATATTGTATGTAAACATATTTATAAAAATTAGATGTACATATTTGCAGATATAAAATATATAAAACATTTGTATATTACTGGAGTTTGTCATGCCACCATGTAATTAATTTTCTCTTAAAGATACAGGCAGTCCCAAGGAGGGTGTGTATGTATCTCTCAACCTATTATAGTACCCTCACCTTATAAAAAGAGAGCCTTATACAATTAGTGAACATAATTACCAATTCCTGCATCTCAAAAAAATAAAACAGCAACAAAAATAAACACATACCACTAGCACCAAAAACCACCACAAAATAAAAGGCTAACTTTATGCACTAATAACTCTAATAAGCAGTTTAGGAAGAAAAAAGGTAAAAGGATGAATGCTAAGAAACATTCACATGGGAGGGCCAGCCCGGTGGCATGGCAGTTAAGTTCACACACTCCACTTCTCCGCAACCCGGGGTTTGCCGGTTTGGATCCCGGGTGCGGACATGGCACTGCTTGGCACGACACGCTGTGGTAGGCATCCCATATATAAAGTGGAGGAAGATAGGTACGGACGTTAGCTCGGGGCCCGTCTTCCTCAACAAAAAAGAGGAGGACTGGCAGTAGTTAGCTCAGGGCTCAACTTTCTCAAAAAAAAAAGAGAAACATTCACATGGGATTAAGGAATACACTCTGATGATTACCTGCAACATCTTGACCACTGAGTTTGCATCAACAAGCCCATCAGCTGGCAAGTAACATGAACCAGCTACTTAAGAAACTGCTACCCACATTGGCAAAATGATCAGAGTAAGCAGTTAAAAGACGTGATGCACCCTCAAGAAAATGTGTATCTAACACACCACCCAGGATGTAGCAGGTGCTTAAAAAAAAAGATTGTTCCCTTCTCAGCTCCAAACCCCCTTGATCTTTTCTCTTCTTCCTTCCCTCTCCCAGCCTTCTACTTCCCTAAAGAATTTACTGGGATGCCAGGTTATACTCAAGTCAGAGGGGCAACATGACATTTAATAAGGTAAACAATTTTTAACTGAAAAGACAGGTTGAAAATAGGATCATCATACAACTGACAGTAGTGGCAGGGAAAGACGTATGCGTGCAGAGGCAAGTAGGAAAGTACCTAAAACTTCCTCGTTTTAGGAGATGGGTGTGGCAAACTACAGAAGGAGGAAACACGGGAAGGGAAGAAATCAGCATCTTGTGACCACTGGCTGCCTAACTGGTGGCCAGCGTGGGCGCTGACAGGCCCCTTCTCTGGCATGGAGAGAGAATAAGGCATTTAAGTCTTGTGTTCTGAATATACTTGTTCACAACTGAATGTCTTGGTCATAAGTGAATTAGCTGAAGCAAAGTGTTAAAAAAGAGTATTTCCAGTGACTGATTTTTCCTGTCCTGGCAGTGAGTGAAATTATTTTTAAAACTTAAAATGAAAAATATCTTAAGAATAAAGAATAGTGTTTAAAATAAACTGAAAAGTAAAATGTCTATAATAAGTAAAAGTTAACAATACCTAATCCAGTGGTTGCAAATGTTATGTTTGGACAATTGTGTGTCCAGAAAATTTACTTAGAGCTGGAAACAAATTTTAAAAATTCATGACTTGACTTTGCTATGATTAGCAAAACAAGACTAGCTGGCTAACCACAGTTTGTCACATCAGTGAAGCAAACATACCTGGCTAAAATGAGGAAGAAATGTGAAAAGCATATACCTATCTCCTCTAAAGAAAACGTACTAGATGGCTGCAAACCCATTCTGAAGTTCACTGAATTCCCCACAAAAAGCTCTCAAGCAATCTATCAGAAAAGAAAAAAAAAATACTCAACACTTTAGGACAGAAGAAAACGTCTGGAGGCACAGAGTGATTCTGAGAACTTCTACACATGTACTGAAATGACCAATATGTGAAAAATTAGTAACATGGAATTCCAACTTTGACCAATTTTTTTCCTAAGCCAATTCCCCTCACACTTTCTAAGGAACCAGCTTGGAGAGCTGGGAGAAGATGGGCCCAAAGGTGCCGTCTTCCTGCACCTGGAGCACAGGAGGCTGGGGCTCCCTTGGACATGGTGCTCCTTTTCTCTTTTGGTCAGCACCTTCTGTGTGGCTCCTGGTGCCCCACATGTCTGCTGCCTCAGCTCCAAATTTTTCTTAGAAACACAGGACAGGGTTGGCTGCTCCAGTTGTGCTGCTGCTTTACACACTCAAACCGGATTATTCCAGTTAACATTTACTGAGCACATTCTGTGTGCCAGACACTGTAAACTAATTAAAGAGAACTGTGATAGTATACCACATTTCTTTTCCTGATTTCAGAACATCCTTTAAATGTTTGCTTGGGGTTTTATAATTCAGATTTATCACCATTTTCTTTTGCCCTAACTGGGTCCACATTCAACATTTTAGTATTAGGATTTTTCTTTTTAACTTACTGATCACACTTTAGGGTAAGAAAGGAATAACACAGTAAAAAGTGCAGAGTAAAAGAATGCTCTATTAATATATTTTGACAGTTTTGGTGTATTTTATATTCATACATCAAGAAAAATAAGACAGAATTATTTCTTTGGTTTAGTTAATAAACCTTTTAATGACTTTAGTCTACAAGCGATATTAGGGCTGGGGCTGGGGCTGTCTGGTTGGTCACTGTTTTTCTTTTTTTTGTTGAGGAAGATCAGCCCTGAGCTAGAGATCAGCTCTTTTTGCTGAGGAAGACTGGCCCTGAGCTCACATCTGTGCCCATCTTCCTCTACTTTATATGCGGGATGCCTACCATAGCATGGTGTGCCAAACGGTGCCATGTCTGCACCAAGGACATGAACCGGCGAACCCCGGGACGCCGAAGTGGAATGTGCGAACTTAACCGCTGCACCACCGGGTCGGCCCCTTAAGTAGATATTTTTAAGGACTAACCTAACCTATCTTACGGGAAATACAATTATATTAAGAAAAATAGACATTTAAGAAAAAATGCTTGATTAACCAAATTATTTCTTCAAGCATAATTCTCCTAGTAATATTTATTTCTTTTTAAATGCAGACTTCCTTGTTTTTACTCGTAAAAGACACAACTTCATAATACTGCTTAACGACAAAATCAAAAGACAGGACATTACGTACAGATCAGGAGTGAAGCTTTCGTCTGTGTAGATGATGGTGTCCTGAGCCATGTCCTCTTCCGAGGTGGCCCTCCAGAACGCTGTCAGCTCTGACCTCATGTATCTGCGCTGATTGTAAATATGTTCATGACAGGGCGGCATCTGCTTGACGGTGTTGACATCCACATCTATGTGTGTGGTGGGATAGGGAGCATACATGACTTGCCGGAAGGGTAGCACAAAGCTTCCGGTTGAATCCTGTCGTAATGACAAGAAAATTTACTGTCTTATATGCCAAAAGATATGAAGAATTTTTTTTAATGAAAAAAAAACTGGCTTTGATTAGCAAATCCATCTCTAGAAATTTATCCTAGGAAATTAATCATGATTGTGTGCAAAGTTTTAGTGATGTGTGCAGTACAGTACTGGTTTAAACAGTGAAACAACCTAAACATCCAAAAAGAGATGTGATTAATAAACATGGTTTATTATTTAGCTGCTAAAAATTAAGTTGCCAAAGTTTATGTGTTGATACTGAAAAATGTTCACAACATATTATGAATAAATGAGGTTAAAACATGCAGAGTATAATCCAATTTTGGGGGAATGGGAGGGGAAGATATGAAAAAAATACAAACAGAACAAAAAAAAAGACCAGAAAGATATATGATACTGGCTCAACACAAGGTAACATAAGGGAAGCCATATTGTAGAAAAGAAACCCGATTGTAACTCTGAATGACCTCTGACTAACTGACCCACCTGGATATGCACCCACCAGGAGATCCACCTGCTCTGTAGAGTCTATGATCTCTGCTTGTGCATGTACCGCCCAGCTGAGATAAGACGATATCTTCATTCTTTTGAGTTCCTTAGCAATGTGATGACCCCCAAATGGAGAGTCTGTGCTGACAGCTATCATCCATGAAAACGGAAAGATCTGCTGTGGTGACTCCTGGGTCAACATTCCTATCACCCTCCCCTATAGCCCACTGGCCTGTATAACTACTTCAAGATTCTGTGCCCCCCTTCAGATGGTTCTTTTGGACATTAGTCGGCCATCTTTCCTCTTGTTAGCAAGCTGTAATAAAATGCCCTGTCTCTGCCACCATCCTGCCTCTTGTCGACTGGCTTTTGTCTCACGGCGAGCAGATCGTGCCCTTTGTGCGGTAACATACATGCCAACATATCAACGGTGGTTATTCATTGGATTATGAGATTACAAACGACTTTTTATTTTCTTCTTGATTGTTCATATGTTCTTTTAAATCTCAATGAATATGTATTTTTATAATAAGTAAAAAACACACTTCTTTCCGGGTACAGTCAGTTGGGTACCAGCTGCCATGTCACAAGGACCTACTGTGTATGAGGCAGTGTGGTGTGTGCCATCAACAGAAGACAGAGCCGACGCAATTTTTCACTCTATCATCTTTGTAAGTAAACCTTTTTCCATATATAATTGCTTCCTTAGGATAGATTTCCAGACATAGAAATGCTAGGTTAAATCTTTGAATATTTTTAAGGCTCTTGATATATAATGTCAAAGTATTTCTAGAAGGCTGTATAATTTACACCTGCATGGAAAACTCTTAAATATTTTTTCATTAAATTATAGTTTCAAGTTTTCCTCTATGCATCCAGTATAGGTCCCTTTCAGGGATAAAATTATACGATTAAATGAGAGAGTGCTGAGGAAATAAAAGTACTAAGTATCTTATTATGCCTTTGATAGGAAGAAATTCCAATTTTCAGATTTGTACAATTCAAATCAGAAATGAGTTCTTTAAGTATTTTCTGTATTTAAATACTATTATTGAGCTCATAGCATACACATTATTGAAAACTCAAAAGCTGAATACAGTTTTTATTTGCAACAATTTTTCATATTTTTTCTTTCATTTTGCTATGTATATATCCTCAAGAAAGCAATCACTGTGACAAAATCACAAAACCATTAGGAAATCTATTTCTTCACGTCTTTGACTATTATTGAAACATCAATAATACAATTCTGGTAAAGTGAATAATTGTCTTTCCCACAATCATTTAAAATAATTGCTAATTTACATGTATCTGTTTTTTTCCTTGAAAAACAGGCTAAAGTAGATAAAAGAAAAATGTAAAATAATTTTTTCTAATACACACATGTAAAGGAATTCCTCAAATCCACTTTTTAAAAAGACAGGAAGCAGCTTTAAATTTTTTTTTCAATAAATGAATATGATACATAAACACAAAATGGTAACACAAAAATTCAAATCTGTTCAATAAAAAAGAAATGTTCCCATTTCAGATGTGCGACCTGATTCAAGTACATATTGAAAAAAAAAATAATCCTGAGGCCAGACAGGCAGCTATAGGAAACCAAAGAGAAACACAAAGAAAGATATTCCGTGATGTTTCACTGATACTAACTATAAATCCACGGACACACACGCTATGCTCAGACCTGTGTAAAGCAGGCGGCTCCTTGGCATACAACATGAGATGTACTAAATGCTAATATTCAAAATATATTCATAAAGAGTCTCAAAAATGATTTTAAAACATTGGTTTCACTGTGATAAAGGGAAGCTATACCTTTAGCAGACCTTGTACAAAGAGCCCTGACTCGTATTTAAATGATGATTCTGCTTCACATAATCGGGAGCATTTTCTCTCTGCTGGAGTCAGAAAAAGGCATAATGTTCTTACTATCTGTAAAAAAAAAAAAGATTTTAGCATTAAAATATGAAACAAAAAGGCCACTGGTTTGCTTATGAAAGAAACTTGAATAGAAATTTCCATTGTTATTGTCAATAAAATACATCCGGAGAAATAAGCATTCCTTAGTCCCCTGGAATAGTCCGTGGGATATAACAGTTGTTGCTTAAAATAGGGATTCTGTGGTCAAATAAGCTTGAGACATGCTGGTAAATTTACTGTATGATATCTCAAAACCTCTAACATTTGAATACATATTGCGACTCTCCAGGTAACTCAGAGAATACGCAAACTTTCTCAAACTTATTTGACCATGGAACTCTTATTTCAGCAGGAAATAATGACCCAATATAATTATTGATTGTATATCTAAACCGAGCAGCAAGTGTTTTTCAAACAAGAAAACAATTTTGGACAAGAAAACTAAATGCACTTAAATTAGGCAGAATTATGGCTTCTGTTTAATAGTTCTCCATGTGAAATCCCACTGTAATGAGTAATAGTGTCCAAATCCTTCAACAGAATGAGAATTAACTCTATCATATTTGATTTGAAATAAGCACATCACTGGCTGAGGTTTAGAAACCTATGATTCTAACAGGATTTGATCACTAGCTCTATTAGGAAAAACAGAAAGCCATGTAACTACACTGGAATTCAGACTCTATTCAGAGAATTTTTATATCAAAGCAGTGGCTTTCAATCCAGAGCAACGACAACCTTTTTCTCAAACTGAAAGAGAAAAGAGGGGCCGGCCCCATGGCCGAGTGGTTAAGTTCGTGCACTGTGCTTTGGCAGCCCAGGGTTTCGCCAGTTCAGATCCTGGGAGTGGACATGGAACCGCTCATCAGGCCATGCTGAGGCAGCGTCCCACATAGTACAGCCAGAGACACTCACAATTAGGAGATACAACTATGTACTGGGGGGCTTTGGGGAGAAGAAGAAGGAAAAAAAAGAAGATTGGCAACAGATATTAGCTCAGGTGCCAATCTTTAAAAAAAAAAAGCAAGAAAGCAGCACACTTGTTGGGCTTCTGTGTACATATTAAAACAAAAAAATCCTTAAAAAAAATAAAAAGGATACAAGAGAAGCTATTAAGTCAGAAGAGGATGTGGGATGAAAAAAATGTTTAAAAAACACAGAGCCCCAACCACAGAGCCCTTATCCCTCCAACAAGGGACTGGGAAGTCCCTCTGTGGACCTGAGGCTTCGGGGGACACAGATGGAAAGCTAGCTACCTTCTCAGGGTAACAGAGATAACAAGAAGTCACTGGATGCAACACAATCACAGAAGTAAACTAATCTTTCATAAATGGTTGTATGAGAAATATTATGTTGGTAAATTAAAGGTCATGTAAATATACAAGGTAGCTTATTACAGAAAAAATTACAAATAGATTTGTCAAGCAAATAACCACTCCTAACAAATTTCCTGTGTAAAACTTAAGAAGAAAATTTAGGTTTAATTAAATTGATAGATAGGTGCACTTATCTCTTCCGATTTAATGGTCAGCGAAGAAAAACAAAAAGATCCCTTGCTTTATTGTCTAATGCTTGGAAAGAAACCGTTCATTAATTCTTTATTAACTCATGTAGCACTGAAGGAAGTGGTCACAAACGTTATTGAATAAAGTATAATCTCCATCCACCACTTAATAGCACCAGGTCCCCAAAAGGGGCAGATACAGGAGAAAAGCCAGCTAATGAAATCAAGATAAATGACCAGATAACATTTCTTTGGAATTAGTACCAAAACTACATGGCTATCTTCATGTTTATTAAAGACAACATCGGGAAGTAGAAGACACATTTTTAAAAAAATACCTGATTTTAAAATATTCTCAAAACCATTTATACAAGACTGAGACTGGTATTTATGAATTATCGAAATTAAACTGATAAATGGCTTCTTATTCAAAGAGCTTACTTTAAACTCACTCTTGCCACACAGGGTGCCACAGTAATTTGGTCAGATTATATTGCCTCCTTATACTATTAGACCATCTTAGACGGCATCCTAACCTTTAAATTACAATCCATGATATGTTAGCAGTATTAAAAATCAGATTATTTGCTAGATTGTAAAATAAATTACCTTGTTTACTTTCTCTGCACTGCTGCCTACTACGACGGAACAGCCGCAGGTCTGCAAGTGTGAGCTAATGGCACTGTAAATTGAAGAGAGAAGATGAAAAACATTGGCTGTAAAACACTTTCACAAACTAAAAAAAAACAAAAACAAAAACATAAAGGCAGGCAAGCTTCAAATAACTGAGGGGAGCTTTGCAGGACGAAGACCAAAGCTGCATGTCTGATGCCACCTGTATGAATACAGTCCTTCACATTTTCCACACGCCTTTCAGACATTCTCTCATTTGAACCTTAAAATAACCCAGTTAGTAAAATATCACCATTTTGTAACGGAAGCAACGGAAGTGTAGAGAGCTTAAGTGATTTATTTAAAGTCAAATGGCATTAAATACAGCATTATGAATGGCTGACACTAAGCAGAATCAGGACTCAAGTGCTTCTGATTCAAGCCATGTAAGGTTCTAGGTTAAAAACACTCGTGCCCTTGAGATTCCATCATGAAGACAGAGGTAAAGACTGTGGACATAAAGCAAGTACTTTATCCTTTCACTTCTCATTAAAAATATTAAATTTCATAATACACAGTTGTAAAGAAACACAAAGTAGATGAGACTATACACGTAGAGAGAGCACTTAGCACAGGGACTGACACATAGGCACTCAATAAATATCGGCTATTATTAGTGCTATTTTCCTTAGAAGAAATATAGACAATGTTAGCTATTAGCTATTATTATCTGCTTATACTGTTTTAAGTGCTTAATACGATTTATCTACTCAATGCCTACAACAACCCTACGAAGTAGGTACTATTATTATTATTCCCATTTTACAGATGAGGAAATGGAGGCACAGAAAGTTCAGCAGCTTGTCCAGGCTCACATAGCAGTAACCCAGGAAGTCTGGTTTTAGAACCCACACTCTTAAATACTAAAATCTACTGTAAGATGAAAAGGATCAGTACAAATATGAATAATTTTCTCTTCTAGGCCGAAATACGTTAAGTCCATCCACAGTACAACTTAATTTGAAAGGGTTCTGTGATACTGTGATTTATAAGAAATATATATTTGGTTATTCAGATATTTCTCAAATATATTTGGTCTTCATCAATAGGTTCTGGGTCACAGCTCTCAAAACCCTTGGGATTTCCTAAGTGTTGTCCGTGATAAAGGTGTCTTTTGTTATGCGAATGAGGTGACTTCTGGAAAGCACCTAAGGATGGGGGGCTGGCTGCCCATGGAGCCAATCCTGTGATTAGAGGGTTCGAACTTTCAGTCCCACCCCTTGACCTGGGGGAGGGGAAATGGGTTATAGGTTGATCAATCACCAATGGCTAATGATTTAATCAATCACGCCTATGTAAAGAAGCCTCCATAAAAACCCAAAAGAATGGGGTTCAGAGATCTTCCGGGTTGGTGAACACGTGCAGATTTGGGGAGAGCGGCATGTTCAAAGAGAGCATGGAAGCTCCGCGCCCTTTCCCCATACCGTGCCCTCTGTGTCTCTTCCACCTGGGTGTTTCTCTGTATCCCTTATCATATCCTTTTATGATAAACTGGCAATCCAGAAAGCAAAAATGTTTCTCTGGGTTCTGTGAGCACTCTAGCAAATTAATCAAACCCGAGAAGGGGTCATGGGAACCTCTGGTTTACAGCCAGTGGGTCAGAAGTCCAGGCAACAATCTGGACTTGCCGCTGGCGTCTGAAGTGCAAGGAGGGGTCCTTGGAACCTCCAATCTGTAGCCGGTTGGTTGAAGGCACAGGTAACAGCCTGAGCTTGCGACTGGCATCTGAAGTAGGGAAGAGAGGGACAGCCTTGTGGAATCTGATGTTGTCTCTGGGTGAACAGTGTCGGAATTGAGATAAACTGTAGGACCCCGTGCTGGTGTCGGGAGCACTGTCTGCTGGTGTGCCTCACCACCCTCGCCCGGGCCCTGGAACTGAGTGCAAGAACCCCTTTAGGTTCTTAGTGTAGCTTTAATGAGAAGTAAAACAAGAAACCAGAACCAAACAAGGGACCAAGCTTTCGTGTCTGGGCACTACGGAAACTCAGCTTCTTTAAATATTAGTAAGAATAACATCAAGTATATCACAGACCTATTAAATAAAAAAATAACACAAAGCTAAGTAATAGCTGAAATACAGAACATTGTGCCTAGAATAATCTGGGTAGGTATTCTCTTATTTTCGCCTTTCCAAATCTTGTCATAGGTGAGCACAAGATTTGTATCTGCTTCATCCAGCTTTTATGAAAAGAAACAAAATTCTTACTTGAGAAGGAAGCCTTCATGACAACTGTCACCAATATCATCATCGTTGAGAACGGTATCAGCTATCTAAAACACAACAACAGCAACAATTATTCTGGCTATAATACAGTGTTGAAATCACTTTTTTAATACACAAGTTTTCCGAAGTCGAGGTTCAATCTAAGACACTGCCCTCATTTGTGAGCATCAAGAATCCCCGTAAAACCACCTCTGAGCACCACCACGCAAATGTGAAAGCTGGCCAGGCAGGCTGAGCAACAACTGCTAGAGAACCACTTCCTCCTCTGAGCCGTCAGAACCAGGAGACAAATCTTAATGATGAAGTCAGACAGCAACATGAGTTTCCAAAAGATTTCTCTGTACTTGCACCGTGTGCGATTCACAATGTCCTCAACAAACGCTTAAGGCAACTAGATTAGTGACTATCACCAAACTTCCATTAATTGCCACTGACTGTACACGGCTTTGTTACAAAAAGTACTGCATGAAATACCAATTGCTTCTATGAGGTCTGGAATTCTGCCACCTCCAGGAAATACAAGAGTGGTGAAATAAACTAAATAAATTTAATTTTATCATACTAACCAAAACAGCCTCTGTTTGGCCATAAAATTCAGGATTTTAAGTGTGTTTGTTAAAGTGGCTAATACTTCATATGAATAGTATGTATGACAAAAAATGCATACTGCTAAACTTAGAACATTACTAATATATATAATAGTAATAAAACTCAAGGGAACTGATACTGGGTATCACTGCTCCTGTTTAATAATGTAAGTAAGAGCTTACATCTATCTCTTCAGGAACACTGTGTGATTTCATAGATGAAAGCAGTTCCATGACAGGAATTACTTCTCCAGTAAGCATTGGAATAATACTCTGACCCTGCACAAAAAAGCAAAATGAGGTGAAGAAAATCACACAATATAGGATAAGCTGGGCAATAAAAAATTAGAAACTGAGAGCAAAGAATAACACCCTTTGATAGAAACACTTAATAACTTGTTAAAACAGAGACCTAAACAAGTCCACTACTACAAATATTTCTAAAGGATTTACATGTTATTTAAAACCCATTTTCATTCTTCCAAGAATAATGTTCTTTAATCAAAATGGAATCGTTGGCTCATCATTTACTGTCACATGCAATAATTAAATCACCATGCCACATTTAGAAAAGATCTCCTCTGAAATTTATTTGAGATATAAAACTCTTGTTAATTACAGGTCATTGACGCATTTTATATTTAAAAATGAGGAAAGTGGGGCATAAAAAGACTTTGAAATCCTCAGCAAAGAACTCAGTAGTAAAGTCTGAATCAAAACTCAACCTCCACATTCATAATAAGGTATAATCTACCCAGAGGCAAACCCACATACATTTTAAGAATCAATAAAACAGACAAGTTTCCTTTGAAGTTCTTTCAAGATACTACCACTATTTATTACATCTGAAAAATGTAATTTTGAGGAGCTGGCCCTGTTGCTGAGTGGTTAAAGTTCTGCGTGCTCTGCTTCAGTGGCCCAGGGTTCCCAGGTTCGGACCCTGGGCAAGGATCTCCTTCACTCATCAGCCATGCTGTGGAGGCATCCCACATGCAAAATAGAGGAAGAATGGCACAGATGTTAGCTCAGGGCCAATCTTCCTCAAATGAAAAGAGGAAGCTTGGTAACAGATGTTAGCTCAGGGCCAATCTTCCTCACCAACACCCCCCCCACCCCGCAAAAAAATTGAAATTTGTAGTTTCTAGAATAAAATTGAAAACTCAATATAGAACACTACAAATGTAGAGCATCTCCAATATGGCTGGATCCTTCATTTATTCACTACCAACACCACTCCCCCCCAATTTTTTGACTATCCTGAATACATACACTTTCAAAGAGGTAGATGAAATTGTCATGTTTAGCGATTTTAAGCTAAAAAGGCTTTTAAAATCACATATTATTTAAAATCAATCTAACAATATTTTTTCTCACATTTCATGAAATGATTTTATTCAAACTCTTCACATGCATCTTCAAATGAGAACCTTAGTCATCCCTAGACTCATTTTTTGAGTGATCAAATCAAGTTTTTCAGAGTCCCTTATCAAGTAAGTTGCTTGAGAATTTAAATGTGATGCTGTCTCTAGAAATTTTACCCTAAGGTAAGGTAAAGGCCTCGTGCATCACATAGATTTTATTATTTAAAAAATTCATCCTGTATTAACCTCCAAACATTACCACTCATTGTTTCTGCCTTTTTTTTTTTTTTTTTTTTGGTGAGGAAGACTTGTCCTGAGCTATCATCTCTTGCCAATCCTCCTTTTTGCTTGAGGAAGATTGTTGCTGAAGTAACACTTGTGCCCATCTTCTTCTATTTTATGTAGGACACTGGCACAGCATGGCTTGATGAGCTATGCTAGGTCCATGTCCGGGATCTGAAGCTTTGAACCCCAGGCCGCCAAAGCACAGCACATAAACTTAACCACTACACCACCAGGCCGCCCCCCCACCATGTTTCCGCTTTTTAAAGTAATTTTTTAAATGCCTATTTCCAATTACAATCAACACTTGCAATTCAACAAGAATAATGACCAAAGCTGTGTTAAATTTGCTTCCTTGTAGAGCGACTTTATCAGATGACAGCTATAAGCATCCAAACTAGCACTGACTGAAGTCGTTTGAGACTAATGTGTCATCCCCAAATAGTATTTCTTCATTCAAAATAAAGTCATTGAAGCACACGATGTGAGATTTCCAAGGACTGAGTGATCAGGCAGCTCCTTCTTTTCAGAAAGGATGATTGCGGGAAATACCTTCCCTCAGGCGTAGGCGTACATGGTACGTCACACACGCTATCTCAGACATCTAGCATCATAAGCAAATGGATATGCTCACTCAAGCGTTAATAAAAAAAAAATCCTACAAGGCCGAACATAGAAGAGGCTCTGAAAGAAAGTCCCTCAAGTTTCTTTTCCTCCTTGGACTTCTCTAACTTGAACTTCTCAGCAGGAGCATGTTTCCCCTAGAAAACCCTCCAGTTTGTCCAAATACACAGAAGTGGTGGGATAACATTTTCAAGAGTCCTCAAAAGAGAAATAAAAGTTAATAGCGGTAAACTTTATTAAGTACAGGTTTCTGGTTGGAAAAAAAATCCCAGTGTAAGTAGAGTTTCATTGGGTCCTAAATTTCCTTATCCTGAGCTAGCTCTCTAATTACTGCATCCCTAGCAGGTACCTCCAGAGGCTGGAAAGTAACCCCGCCACTTGGCACCCTGCTTAGTGACCAGCAAGTAAAGGCCAGGCTTCTCTGGGTAAAGGAAGCATTTTCTTCCAAGTCTCAGACTTTTCCCCAGAATTACCTCCTCTGGCCTGGAAAGTTAGTCACAAAAGTACAGACACAACAATTTTGTAAAGGAGGTCATTTTATAGGGTTTTGTATTTTCCTTGTTTATGTCCCTGTATTTTCACAAATTTTTAGAAAGGTTATTGTTTAAAAGTAGTATTCCATCTTAGGCATGCTGAAGAGAACCAGAGGAGAGGCCATTCAGCCATGCGCAGACTGGAGTTTGACCAGCTGGCCCGTGGAGGGTGGCCAGAGGCAAAGGGAGCAGAAGGAAGGAACCCTTTCTCCACTGGAGAGTCCCCTTCAGGAGAACTCTTCTGCCCTACACTGAAACGGTTTGCATTGAATTTCTACAAGGGAAGCCATATCCTTGCAATCATGCTTCTCAAACACCGGGGCCTGCTCCCTAAGGGTCTTCAAAGCCACCGGACAAAAATGGCCTGTTCTCCTAGAGACTTGCTATTACCAGAAGGCTGATGGGTAAGGTGAGCAATGTCACTGGCAAACTGTAATACTAAAACAAATAGACACATCCTAGAACAAAATATAAATAGCATGAGTTTTAAAGACACGACATGAGACTTCCAAGAGATACGATGCTGAAAGCTGTGCCTGCCCCCTGAAACATCTTTGGGGTACACTCACTTCCCTCCTGGTACAACGACTTCTGCAGAAATGTTTGAGAAGCAATATCTTAAAGAAAATCTCATATAAAACTTAAAATTTTTACTATGAACGAGTTTTTCAAAACTTATTCTTTGCAAACAGAAAACAAGGTAACAAAATAGTAATTTGTAGATGCAACTATTATCCTTTACTTATTTAACTCTTCAGGTCTAAGTGGCGGAAATTTTCATCCAGTTGATTCCACACATCTCCATAAAGGCCTTGTTCATTCTCAGGCTCACTCTGTCAAAATGACATGGCTTGAAGGCCCTAAATAAATTAGCCCTCAGCCTTATACAGGCTGAGGCCTTACATAGGCCGTGGGCTCCGTGGTGGTTGACAGCACACAATCTGCACCTTACCTGATCTTCCATCCTCTCGGTGCCTTCTAAGACTATTTTCTGGACATTTTCTTGCCTTTCCTGAGCAAGAGAAAATTCATTAAAATTAAAAAAACATGACATTTTGATACTTGCTTATTTTTTACAATACAGTTAAATGGCAAATATGTTCTTGTAAATTCAGTTCATTGTAAAAATACTTTCCACTTTATGGCAGGAAAAAAGGGGGGGGGGGGCAGGAAATTAACCCAACAAATCCATGCTCTCATAGACAATACAGAATGAAATAAAAACGCCTTTTTTTTTTTTCCTGCAGTTAAAAACAGATAATTTAGCAGAAAACAGTCAACGGGACATCCGAATAGCTTTACAAAGGAACTGATGATTTGCACTTTTCAAATTAAATAAGATCAAGCTGAATCTGGGGCTTCCTGATTTTAAATGATTTTCATAAACATATAAGAAATAAGGAGCAAGCCTGCCAACACAGCAAAAAACTATTCTTTTAAAAGATACAACTTTTTTTTACTATCTAGTAAAAGCCATATAAAATTAATAACACTTTAACAGACTTCTATGTTAGTATCAAACTGCTATGTAGACATGAGAATTAAATTTGTTCTTTAGATCTTATTTAAATATAAATATCACTATATATTAAACTATAGGATTTGGGGTAACAGTAATTTCCTCTAGCTCAATCTGCAAAATTAAAAGGAATATCTCCTAGAAACCACCTGGTCTAACCTCCTCATTTTATGAATTTTAAAACTTGGCAAATAAGTTAAAGGGCCCAAAGGTTATGTGGCCACCACTTATGAAACAATTGCTTTGAACTGCTTGTTCCTACACACAGCAGTAAGTGAAACAGGGTCATGCAAAGCAAAAACAAAAAGAAGGTTTGGGGGGGGCTCCCAAGACAAACCTAGACTCTAAAACATTATGTTCTTAATTTCTCTAAGCTTTAGCTTTTTATTTGTAATGCGGAGCCATCATCTTCTACCTTCCAGGGTTATTATGAAGATCATTGACTTTAGACTACATCTATCTGTATCTAGTAGGGCAGACGCAAAAAACAGCTATTGTTTGAAGTTCATTGCATACAATTTCTAAAAACTAGATAAAAATCTATCAGAAGATAAACTTTCAATGGCTAGGTTAGCGTGATTAATAAGCTCAAAAACCACTCACCTTGTGCATCCATATCCTTCCTTTCCTGATAATGTGTGTTAATCTATCAACACACACTCTGTGAAGCGGGAGGTAGAAGCTAAGTTCCGCCTGTGGAAGTATAATTGATAGTCCATATGTACTCCTATCTCCATTCCAGTTTCCATCAAAGATCAATGAAACAATAATCACTCCTTTTTCAGACAAGACAAAAAACTTTACATCGATAGCCCCACTCTCTGCATTTCGAAGAATTTCTCCATTTAGGGTGTGGTTGGCAAGAAAAGTTATTTCTCCATCGCTGAGAAGTACCTGTTCTGTCTTTGGAGCCCAAATGTGTCTTACTCTAGGACCAAGAATATTGTCCCAGTAAGCAAAGGTAGCTGCTAATAAAGGCGATTCACCACTTAAGGCAATCTCTGTCTTGGCAACAGCTGGAGATGGTGGTGGACAGAGATTCGACATCACTGCATCCCAACTGTCACATTATCCAAATGCTCCGGGGACATCTAAACAGTGACAAACAAAACCAATGATTAGGGTCAGCAATTTCAAAGTCATCCGCCAAAAACTCAAATGACTTAGGCACATGTGATTTTCTCCTCTTCAGACAAAAATGTGAAAGCATGCCTCTTACAGGATAGGCATTCAACCAGTACAGCAAGTGCACATTAAACGCTGACATGATGATAATTTTATGATCATAGTAACTCGTCACTTAGACTCAGGGCATACACTTAGAACTCCAAAATAAGAATGAACTAAAAAAGGGCCTCTAAACATTAATATGAAATAGTAGATATTAAAGCTCCTAGAATAAACCCACATTGTTCCCACATATTCAGTCTATATGCAAGTCTAATATGATTTGATATTTGGTTCCTAAACCATCGCGAACAAAGAGGAGCAAATGGGGAAGGGGAGGGCTCAGCTAGAGACCACAACACTTGTTGTGGGTTGAACTGTGTCCCCACAAAATATGTGTTCAAGTCTTAACCCCTTGTATCTGCCAACGTGACTTTACTTGGAAATAGGTGTAATCAAGCTAAGACGGGGCCACCCTGGAATAGGGTGGGACCTAATCCAATGACTGGTGTCCTTATAAGGAAAGATCTGGAACCAGGCAGACACAGAGGAAACAAGGCCACAGGAAGACAGAGGCAGAGACTGGAGTGATGCAGCTACAAGCCAATGAACACCAAGGATGAGTGGCAACCACCAGAAGCTATGAAGAGGCATGGAAGGATTCCTCTCTGGAGCCTTCAGAGGAGCAGGCACCCACTGACACCTTATTTCGGACTTCTAGCTTCCGAACTGTGAGAATAAATTCTTGTTGTTTCACACCACCCAGTTTGTAGCACCTTGTTACGGCAGTCCTAGGAACCTAGTGAAACACTTGACAGCAGAAATACCTTAAAGCTGCCAAAAGGGCAAAAAAAAAAAAGACAAAAGATTGCAAAAACACAACCACCTAGAACAATAACAAAAAATGAGCAAACACTGGTTATTCTCAATGAACTCTCTGGGTATCGGGGCACTAAAGCCCAACAATGGTGTTTAAAACGACACTGAAACATCAAGACAAAGATCCAGACATTTAATATGCTCCTCAAGAAAGCAGTGTAGCATTTTATCATCACAAAGAGAGTTCTATACTAAATGGCTAAAATAAAAATACTTCAGTTATTTAGCACATGCAGAGAACCAGATGACTGCATGGGCCCTGTTTAAGCCTTTCAATCTACTGAGAAAATAGAAGAGCAAAGAGCCCAAGGTCACAGAGCTGGGCTAGAATCCAGACTCTTGTGTATCTTAACCCACTCAAACATAACACTCTAAAAGTGTACATTCCATGTGAGATTAGTGTAAAACGAATCAGTCTTACCTAACTTTAAAATTACTTGTGTTGAAAGACCAAGAATGAAAAAGAATTATGACAATTTTGTTTAAGCAAGTCTAAAATTGTGGAATCTAATCCTCACAGCGGTAAAGGATAGCAGTTAAGAAGTGAACTATGATATACCTATCTTTGTATGATTGCTTAGGGACGCAACATTTGGCCTATAACTAAAATCATGTCAAAATAAACCATTTTACTTAAAGAATTTTATCTACATCTTGTCAAGAGAGTTCAGAGACTGATGAAAAGCAATGACTTCTATTTTTAGAGTAGTAGGTGAGCACTTCTATCACGGATGTCAAGAGTAGGTTTACAAAGCTTGGCTAAACACGTTACAGTAAGAACTTGCAGAAACGGTTTCACATGAAGGCAGTTCTCCTGTGTGTATTTTTCATTTCAGAAATTTATTTAGGGAATATTTACTTCTTAATGTGTTATATCAATTTAACAGTCTTAAGAGACTACACTGGACATAAGCTTCATAGCTTATTTAAAATATCCACTGTTTGGGATACAATTTGAACAGTTTACAATGACAGAATATAGGAATACAGTTTGAATTGAAACTGTAATGATACTATTGTCATCATTAACAACAGCAAACTAGAGGCCAAGGAGATGAATTAAGTAAACACATGGCCATAAAATTATACTATAACATATTTTTCTTTTGTTGTTTCTTTTAGGATAGAGAAAAGGTGAATAATCATAAAGGCAATATTATAACTCAAACATTTCATCATTACACTGAAAATAAAAGCATTTCCTAAAACTGAATGGAGGCCTAGGGCAAAATCTGGTTGGGTTATGGGAAAATGTTTTACCTGATGGTGAAAATTAAATTATTTAGACCACTAATTACATTCAGTTTCACTGCTAGTATCATTAGAAAGAAAACAAAAGACAAGGATCATGTTGGATTGTCAGCTTACAATCTCCCCAAAAGAAATAACTTGAAAAATGAAACGTCACAGAGAAGTATAATTAGGAGAGTTGTAAAAATGATTTTACTAACACAAAGTCATCATCTCTGGTGAGGAAAATCCATGCATACAAATGTGGCTGAAAAAAAATCAGTTCAAAACCAAAAGTCTTTTATCTACATATCTTATTTACATGTAGTTGGCGACTCCAGAGGGTTATCGAACATTAACCATATGTCTTTTGAGGGAAGCCAGGATCCAACTTGGGTGATGCGGTGGCTTGCCACTCCTGTAAACAAAGAACAGGGTTCATGAGGATGTACCCAATATACTTTCTGAAAATAATCCAACATGTGCAGACATAAAGATTATATTAATTATCAGCTGTTACAACTGTTAGCAGAGTGGTAAGTTTGAAGCTTTGTTTTTTCTTAAACTTTTGCTAATAATCAGCCATCTCTTCTCCGGTTGGTATTTACAAACTTGGTTGGTCCACTGCTGTTGTAAATCAGAACTCTACCACCACAAAGCCCACACTTCTTGCAACCATGCTGTCTGTTTATTTTCTCCCAGTCCGAAGAGAAGCAGGGTCCTAAACTAGCCCACCTTCCAAAACAGGAGCTGTCCAGGCCAACTTTAATGACAGTGAACTGCTTGTAACTCCCAGACTGCAACATGTTCTCAATTTTTATCAGGCCAGACTCAGAGATGAAGTTCATGATATCAGCATCAGGCTCGCTCTCTCACAGATTGCAAGTTTCTCAGACAATGGCCAATTTCTTTCTCTGACAGCAAATCTTGGACTGCTAACAGAGCCAAATAAAGAGACTATTTTACCAACTTTATAAGGAAAGGAAATCTTTAGCTCCTATGAAGTGTTTTCTGGAGCAGGTTAGTGCTGGTTTAGGCCATAATCTGGTCTATGATTTCTCTCATTTCTGTCTCACATGTATAAAGAGCATTGTCATCATGAGGCAATTCCCAACAGATTCAGGACTATCCCAGGCGCAAATCTGGGCGAGGTGCTGGCAACAGTAGCTGCATCACATAATACTATCGTATTTCAAGGATTCTGACTCCATAGTATTAATCGCTCATATACTATATTCTTGTTTCTGTGATGCTTCCATTATGTTACAAGTTTTCTAAAGTATGAGAAAGATGGTATCTAAGAGTACTTTCCAAATTAAAAGTAATGCCAGAGGTACTGTGTGTCCCCTTGCTTCGCATCACAGGTGAGGGATGGGCACAGTTTGAATCGGAATTTATCCACTGGCCACAACCTGTTACTTTGCTAGAGCCCAACAATCTCCACTGTTTCTGAAAGAGTCATCTCTCTTGGGCAAGTGCGTCTCCTGACTACAGAGCCTAGGGGAGTTCCCGGGGACCAGCCAGACCCTGCGTGGACACGGCAGACGTGTAATCAGTGCACTTCTTTCCGCAGCTGATACCATCAGTCAAGTTATGCCCAAGTCACAGCGGTCACTTCCTTTAAGTAAGTCTGCGTAATCACGGAGCTGTGAAGCAAGAGGTCGTGTCCCACGGAGTGGGAGCAGAACCCAGGCTAGAACTGTTGCCCAAATTTACAAGGCATCAGCAATCCTTAGAAACCTGTACTTAAATTCTGTAGGCGAATACTACAGTACGTCCACACCGCCATCCCACCCGCATCAGCTCTCGGACCCCGACGTGGGCCGGAGCAGCCGCGCACCCCCTACCCTCTGGCCTTCCCCCAGGCCAGGCCTCTTGGGGCCAAGGCTCCCTTCCCCCGAGCCCGCGTGGCAGCGGGTCCTCCCGGGCTCTCGCCAGGTCCCCGGGGAGGCGCCGGCTCGGGGACTGCGGGCGGGAACACGGGGAAGGGGTCGGATCCCCATCCCCTAGTCTCCGCGCCGCCGCTGCCGGGAAGCCCGGGGCCCGGATGCAGGCAACTCCATGGGTCGCCGGGCTGGAACACCCGATGCCGGGTTTCGGGCAGGAAAGAGAGGGGAAAAGAAAGGACGAGCCCAGCCGAGCCCCGGACCGATGCTCTGCCGCCGCTCCCGCGCGGTCCCGGCACCCCGACCCCAAACAGCAGCCTGCCCGCCGGCCTCTCACTTACCCATCCGCCGCCGCCTGCGCCGCCGCCGCCGCCGCGGGCGCACGGACCGCAACCGCAGCCCCGGCCCTCCCGCCTCGGGCCCCGCCCCGGCCCCGCCCCCGGGTGACCACGCCCCTCGACCCCGAGCCTGCCTCAGGCCGCAGTTGTTTCCCGCCCTGTGTTCCTCTGGTTAAATATTATCGATCTTTCCTGGTTCACCCACCGCGAATACCGTGAGAGCAAGGGGAGGGGAGAAAAGGCGGGAAAAACAAAAACACACACACCTCCTCAGCACACAGCTCTGCTCTCTCTAGACCCCGCCCCTAAAGGGAAGGAGCGGGCAGCAGGCAAGCCTGACGCGTCCGGCGCCATCTTTCAAGTGGGCGGAACGAGTCGCGGCTGATGCGCCCCATTTCCTCGTGGGACACCGTAGGTGCGTCCTGGCATTTTCGATTTGCGATTCCGTGAGCACACGGGGCGTGTGAGAGGGGCGGGCCAGACTGGTTCGATGGGGCGCTCTGGGAGGGTGTTGGCTGCAGATGTTAACCGAGACAGACAGTCGTGTTCTTAGTGGGCGGGCTGCCGGCCCCGGAAAGCAGGCGGAGTTGGTGGTTGTGAAAGGTGTTGTTTGTGCTTGGCAGGGAGTGGGCGCTTAGCAAATATTTGATGAAGGAGTGGATTTGTCTTCGCCTTAGCACAGGGTTAAGTACACTGTAACTTCACCGCAAATCCGGTTAGGTAATTTCCTTTTCCCACGATACGTAGTCACCCCAATTTTGTCTTCTTTACGTGCAAGCATTTTCTCAAGCATGATTTTCACACCTTTAAACGTTACTTTTGCCAGTTACACGATGTGGATGAGTCGGGTTTTTTTAACCTTTGAAAACGTACTGTATGATTCTTTTTTAAACTTCGAGTTAAATTAGCCTTTTGGTCTGCAAGTGTGTATGTTCAGGTTATTCGCTACGGATGAATGGCACAGTATTTGTCACCTTTAAAAATCATACAGCGCATCTTTATCATTCACTGAGGAAGCAAAGGAGGAATAAATACACAAAGTGACTCCCCAAGCCTATACCCTCCGCAGGATCAGATCCCAAACCCACTGTGCTAGACTTCTAACGCCAAATAACTACCATTTTTCTAGTTCCTATTGTGTGTTTGGTACTGTGCTCCTCAGTCTACGTGAAGAATTATGCTTAATCCTCCTGCCATATCTAGGATATAGATATTGTCATCCAGTTTTGTGCAATTTCAGGCCCCGCTGTGTCCTGAGGACACTAGGCTGGTACTGAGTTGATAACAGCCCTTGTCAGATAATACGTATAGGGGATAATACTTATACCCCCAGTTCAGAGTAAGATTGAGAGTCGGAATAAGCATCTGGGGGAGGAATACAGTACCAAGAACAGTTTTTCATACTTCAGAATTTTGCCTAGAGACAACATAATTTCCCTTGTCTCCAATAGATTTCTGGTTTTGTGCAATATCAACCTTAGAACAACTATACAGAGTATGCTAAGAGAGAAATAATCAAACGCCAAGGCCTAGATTCCGCCTGACCATGAGACATAAGATATGTAATGAAAGTGGGTCTGTATGCATGATGCTTTGTGGCTAGCGAATGTGAATTATTTCCCCCACGTCTAATCAAACAATTAATTAGGCATTATGTAGCAGTAGCTTGTATGTCTTTCAAAAGATTGGAGTAAAAACACCAGGAGGGAAAAGGTAATTATGACTTAGTACTGTGGTCCATAGTACTTATATGCGGAGAGGTGTGAAATCGGAGAGCAGATATCCTAACACACATCCCTTCTTCAGGGAACCAAAGAGAAATGATACTCAGTATGTGATAATATGGTCCATATTAGCAGCACCAAAGGACAGCGTGAGAGGGCCTTAACCCTTACCCCCCTAAACTCTGTTCATCAGTCCAAATCATCTACCCTGAATAACTGTTCCATCTAAGTGAAAACAAGTTTTGCTATTGAAATTTACCTTCAAGCAAGAGCCCTAGTCCCCCATTTCCAACCAGAATGATTCCCTAAGACCCTAGTTAGAATTTTTTGAGCTATCCAGTTATCCACATAAAATTAATGAACAGTCATACAAAAAAGCTCTCCAACTAGGGGAGCAGTGAAGCAGATGGTTAAGAGCTTGGCTCTGGTGTCAGAGCTGGTGTAAATGTTTCTGCCTTTGATTAGTTATGAGGCAATGGTAAGACTTCTCTGTGCCTCAGTTTCCTCAGCTGCAACATGGCAAGTGGAATAATTTTTCACAGGATAGTTATGAGGCTCACCTGAGACCAAGCAAGCTCTGAATTCTAGACTAGCACATTCAGGAAATGGTGGCTCTAATCTCAGTTTTCATGACTACACAAGAATAATAGAAGCAATCACAAATGCTGCATAAACCTCTTAAACTATGTACGTATTTATAATCCCAATAAATATAATATCAGAACCTAGGGAACATTCTTGCTACATCACAAATGTCAGTTATTGTCAGGAAGCCTTTCCCCCATCCTCTCTTTATTAATGTATTTCAGGAATGTATTGTGTGCTGCTTCAGAGCTGGAGCTGAGGACTTGTTGATTACCTCCCATTTACCAAATTACAGCAAATTAGATTGAACTGTGACTGGCATGTGAACGATCTGATGTTGGACATGGATGAGGAATATTGCTCTATAAACCACAGTGAGTTTAATTTCTTTTAAGTAATGAGATTTTATGTGGTTGCCTTAATCATTGCAGACTTATCAATATGCATTTTATGGTACATTACCTTTTGGTTGGAATATGAATGAGCCAACACCCAGCTGAGGTACTTCTGGTTGGAATCTTAGTTCCTGGGTATATAAAGTTAGTTCTGTGAGCTAGTGTGATATAAATGTTTAGAAAGCTCTAGTAGGTTCATGTGTGAGCTAAGTTTATAGTTCTAATGATGCACAGTGTAGGAAATGCCTCTGCAAGAGAACATCCTGAGGCTCCAGTATATATTTCTTTTCAGATCCTCCTGGGACTCACCATTCTATGAACAATAAGCTAGTAAGCTTCTCAGTGAGAGGAATCACATCCTCAGCCTGGTATTAACCTCTCTTCCTTCCATGTTGGTGATCTGCACCTCGCAAGCAACGGTCGTGACTGATCTAAAGCCCAAAATAAAGAGTTCCCAGGGGGAGGAAATTCCTAGCTCGTTACAGCATCATAAAACACGCAAGAAAGAGAACAAGAAGTAGGAAGACAAGTCTACCATTTTCTTAAATCTTAGACAAGATCATGAGCTAATTTCCTGTAGAGGAGGACAGATTTTGAAGTTGTGTTTTGATAAATTTGTCACAAGTTAGATGCAATCGGCAGCACTTGGTGATGGTTTTGGTGCTGCTCTGCTGTACCTCTGAGTCATGGTGGACCAGTAACATGAGCGGCAGCACTGTCAACAGCAGTGGCTCCCTCTCTAGCCACACACTTCCCAGACCCACCGCAGAATGCCCTGAGCACATCTGCCTGTGGTTACCCCTTTACGTGTAACTCTGAGCAGTTTTTGGATTTGTGCTTGTACTTTATTGTACTTAGGAGGGTACTGCGTTGAAGTAGCTTCTTTAGTTATTTCATGTGTGACTTCTGCCTTTCAACTTTGTCACAGGCTGTTTGAGACCCAGGGCAGTGGGCGTCCAAGTTCATCTTCTGATGCCTTTGTCTTTCGTACATATCAGATGATTGGCGGATGCCAGGTGGCTGGTTGAGACTTCACTCCCACTGCTCAGAATTATTATCCGCAGGCCAGGCTTCTGTGATGCAAGCGTTCTTTCAAAAATAGCTTCTGTCTTTGTTTCAGAGTCGGGGTCACTCTGATGTAAAGTGGGTGAGAAGCCGTGGAGGAGCTCACCTCCCTTTTGTCATCACTGTCATCTTTCCTGTGTCTCTTCTCCACACCATTTCTTTAACCCGACAGAGAAATATAAAACCACAACTAATGGATCTGGGCCAATCTCAGGTCACTTAGTTTGAAAATGTTTTGACATCTGGAGGGTTTTGACATCTACTCTTTCTCTTCTTCAAAATTATCTTGACAGACTCAGCCCTGTCTCTTCCAGTGAATGTGAGGACTGATGGGCCTGTAAACTTCCACAAATAACCTTGGAGAGCTTTGCATCGGAGTTGCATTGACTTTATAGATCCATTTACTGTCTTTCCATTTGCGAGTGTGGTTTATCTCTCCGCTTACAACTTCTCTTCTATTCGTTAGTTAGCTTTTAAATTTTCTCCAAAAGGACACTTCCCATCTTTTGTTAGATTTTCCCAAGTTATATTCTAATTGTGTTGCTACTGAAAATTGTTTCCTCTAAAAATGACATTTTTAGTTATTTGTTGCTGGTGTTTAGTAACGCTAGTTTTGTATGTTTACCTTGTATCTGACAATCTTGCTAAATGTTCTTACTGGTTGTAAATAACAACAAAACAAAGAAATAAGCCCCAAATAAAAGGTGCTAATCATTTCACTCCTGTGTTTCTCAACTTTCAGTCGCTGCCCATTTCCCGTAGTGTCCAGCACGACTCGAAAGGCTCTCCACGATCTGCTTCCAGCTGACTTTTCAAGGTGTCATTCTTCCTGCGCTTTCCCCATGTTCCTTGCAGATCTGCGAGTGATTACTGCTCTGTAATCACCCACACAGTTCCCTCAGCCTGGAATGCCCTTACCTTTCCAATTCTGTGTGAAGAAATCTTATTAACTGCAGCATCATGTTGCTTCCTCCAGGAAGTCTCCCTGGATTTCCCCAGGTAGAATCAATGTGTCATTCTATTGTGCATCCTTAACCTCCACTGTTAATATAAAAACCAAACTCTTTGTATTTATACTTTACATTTTGAGGGCAAATAATGGTCATATAATACTGAAGCTAGAAGCTATTAGAGATAGTTAGAGCAACACAACATAGGGTTTAAAGGCATCAGCTTTAGGCTTAAATCCTGGCTCAAAAACTTTATAACCTTGGGTGAGTTACTTAACATCTTGAACCTCAATTTCCTCCTTTTGAAAATGAGGTTGCTTTGAAGATGAAAGGAGATAATCCATATAAAATGTTTGCCCTGATACCTGCCATGTCGTAATTGCTCATTAAGGTTGGCCACTATTATCACATGGTAGATGCCCAATTGGTGTTTGTTAAATAAATCTATTCCCAATTCCCAGTTTACAGATGAAGATATTGAGAGGGCAAGGAAAAGGGACACTCGAGCTCACACTTGAGATCCATAACCAATGCCTTTGTGCACCAGCAGCGGGGTGAGAGCTCTTTCTGCCCTATCAACCTAAGGCGGGTAGAAGTCATCTTGTCACTAGACTGCCACTTGTGGACGAGGACCTTGTCTGATTCACCTCTGTCTGCCCCTTGCCTCTAAGCATCGTGCCTTGCTTCTTGTAGATTCTCGGTAAATACTGAATGCAATTTAACTTAAGAAAGTTCCCATCAGAAACAAGAATAAATTAAGAAAATTCCTTTAATCAGTGCATAGATTTGACTTCGCAGAATTTTACTAAGCTCCAGATATGGCACATGATCAGGTGACATTAATAAGGAAAAGCTTAAATTGAATGTCATTGCTTTTTTTTAGGTGACACAAACCGGCCACTTAAGCATCAAGATTTCGAGATTAGAGTAAACATTTCATATCCTACCAACTGAAAAGGATAAAAAATTCAGACACATTATTTTAAACCTGCAATTGTACCCATGGCATTAATCATCAGTTTCAAATTTGATCATGAAAGATAAGCAAGTATTGCCTTTATGGAAGTAATGGAATTTGCCAAGTTGTTATCATGAAGGTTAATTAGGACTCTGTGAGAGCAAGCAACTGAGTCACAGGCAGTAAGTCTGTTTTCGAAAACATAGAAAGGGATGGATTGTCATGTCATTTTTTTCATCTTAAGGTATGTAGAGAGATATTCATCTTTTTAGTAGCTTGCCTGGGAAATTACAGAATGTCTTTTTTGCCATAATTAAGTTTTTGCAATTCTTCCTATGAATTACAAATATACAGACATGATAAATAATTTAGTATAGAACAATAAACTAGATGGATAGATGAGAGGTAAGTTATTGCTATCAAATCATAGTATTAGCTCTCCCAAAATTTATTTTCCTGCTTATAAATGACTCATTCTTTGCTTGCTCATATTCCATGTGCAGAGATATAAAAGAGAAATAGTGCTCGAACATTGCTGATCATGTCTCAAGACTATCACTTGCTTTTACAAGATAGTGCATTAAGAAAAGAACGAAAATACTGCACGGAAAATGACATAAGGATCTAATTCTGAAGCACTTTTTCCACTAAGGAACTAAACATTATAAGTCAGGAGATGTGCACAATTCTCTTCTGAACACAGAGGAAAAAGAAAAGAAAAGGAAATGTTCCCTTTGATGAATAGCAAATAGCTAACGCTCTTCTGGTTTTGCTACACCAAGATCCAGGTATCTCCCACATTTCTTCAAAGTTCTTACAAACTGCTTGTGTATTCAGCTGGTATTAAAAGAGAAAAAAATACAAATGAAGAAAAAGGAAAAAGAACAAAATTGCAGTCAAGACGATTTTAAATGCCTAAATTATGTCACGGTGAGAAAAACACCACAAAAAAGTGCAGTTCAAATTCATACTCGGTCGAGGGCAGCTTGTATACTGTCCAGCTCAGTGGGCCAAATGCTTGTTAAAATTAATTATTGTACAGCAGCTTTCGATCCCTAAGTAGAGCTCACAGAAAATATGCTTGGAGTGAAGAAATGCAAATTGGGTTAGGAGGTAATTTTATACTCTAGGGACAGGGTTTTTTTTTCATTTCACATTACTGCATCTTGGAAAAGGTTCATTGTTATTTATAAAGCAGAGCAAGCCCCAAAGCCAGTCCATTTCCAATCTCATTGTCACTTTCTACCTTCCAAACACCACTAAATTCCAAAAAGAGTAGGCTAATTCTTTCCTTACACAGCCATAAAACTTGCTTGGGGTATTACTAACTCAGGTGACAGCACTTTATTCAAAATAATTCTTATTCTCCAGGAAGAGCATTCAAACACCTTATTTCTGTGTGGCCATAACTGGTGGGAGAGAAGTAGTCCTGTCTCTGGTTTATCACAGCTGGATTGTGTTTCTTTGAGCACCTTGGCGCTACAATAGTGGGGACTACTGAAATTCTTTAGAGTGTGTGCTTAGAAGACAATTATTGTTCTACTTATCAGTTTACACATTTAAGAGGCACTCCTGAAAATGTTATTTTTCAATTGAATTTGGGTCAACTAGATGATTAAGTGGTACAATTAACATAAAACGCGTAATATCCTGTTTTGCAGTTAATCTAAACATTATTACCTAATAATTATTTTAAATGCAAAAGTGATAAATGTTTGTTTGGAATGAAGTTAACAACAAGAACAAAACATTATTTACTCCCTTTTCCTCCCCCTCCCGCACCCACGCTTCCTGACTCGAAATTAACTTAAGGCAGAGCGATTCTTCTGGAGTGACCAGTTTAACTCTCGTGAGATGGATTTGTCTGGTCTGCAGGGTTTTGAGGCTAGCAGTAGAACCAGTGGGTTGAAGATAGGAGATTTTTCCATCTAACATTAGAACTTGCTGACAGTCAGAGTGGATCAAGATGACAATGGTAGTGAGTTCCTGTCACGGGAACGGTTCAAGGGTGGGCCAGCTGTCCAGACAGGCCATTCAGGTCTTAGATGGGCGGTTCCAATCCCAAGAGTCATGTCAAATGACCCCTTTAAGGACATGTTCCCTCTTTTCATCACTGTGGCCCAAAGAGCATTTACAAAGTGAAACCTCTCTGTAAGTGTAGGAACAGAAACTTACAGTTCTTCTCCTGATTCTGGCCAACCTATGCCGAGAAACTGTGAAAGCTGTCAAAGAGAAAAGCTTCCCGAGATGATGTAAAATTTTAAATTGGAAAGGAATAAAATAAAGAAGTGAGACTGTTTAAAATTGTGAGTTTCAATATAACTCTTATTTCTGCGTACTACTTCTGTTTTAAGAAAGGACCAAGATGACCAGGGAAAACTAATCTTGCAGTGTTACTCACTTTTTGATAATTGAGTAGAAATGATAAGGCATGTCCTTCCAACTTCCCCCCACCCTCTAGCCCACTTCAGAAAAATCAATACAATCAAGGCATTCTGAAAAAAAAACTTTTTTTACAGAAAAAGTTCTGTAGAAGAACTTTTTGTGAAAAAGGTTTAATTTGTATGATGCTAAGACCCAGTTCAAGTTTTACTTGCTCTGAAGCATTTTTGGATTAGTTCAGCCAATGGGACTTTTTCCTCTTCTGATCTAGAAGCATTTTTCCTTCAGTATTTATTTAGCCCTCTTCTGCAGTACAGATAGTTATCTTTTTATCCATATGTGTTCTGTCTCCCCTAAGATCCTATTCACACTAGACCTGAGGGAGGAATGTTCAAAGTCAAAGATGGTACCTTTACTCCAATATAACTTACAAACCAGGACTTCCCTTCCTCCCCCAGCACCCACCAATGCAGAACACTGGGTCTAACACATTGATGCTCGTAAACACTCATTGTAGTTGGTTTGAAAGTGTTACTGTAGTACTGAACACCAAGCTTTCTGCATAGCTTGGTAATCAATAAATATATCTTGTTTAATTTAATTTTATGAATAGATAACATGTTCACATGTTAAAAAATCAGAATGATACTAAAATCAATACATTGAGAAGTCCAGCTCCCACCCTCACCCACTCTATTCCTCCTACCCTTTGTAGGAAACCACACTGTTCTATTCAATTTTTGTGTCTGTCTAGTATCTCTTTATGTAAATGCAAACAAATATATATTCATATCACTTCCTTTCTTAGACAAAAAGTCTCGTATTCTGTGGCCAGTTTTGTTCTTTTTTCACTCAACCATCTATCTTCCTTCTGTGTCAGTGCATAGAGGGCTTCCTCATTCTTTTTTTTTTTTGAGGAAGGTTAGCCCTGAGCTAACATCTGCCAATTCTCCTCTTTTTGCTTCTTGCTGAGGAAGACTGGCCCTGAGCTAACATCTGTGCCCATCTTCCTCTACTTTTTTTCATATGTGGGACGCCTGCCACAGCATGGCTTGCCAAATGGTGCCATGTCCGCACCCGGGATCCAAACCGGCAAACCCGGGACCGCCGAAGTGGAACATGCAAACTTAACCTCTGCGCTACTGGGCCAGCCCCTCCTCGTTCTTTTTAAGGCTGCAGAATGTTCCTTCTATGGCTGAACCGTAATTACATAATCAGTCCCCTTTAGATGGACATGTAAGTTGCCTCCAGTTTGTTGCTGTTACAAACAATTCTGTTATGAATAACCTATAATAAATACTCACATTTTCTAAGTGTGCAGGTATATCCTTAAGATAAATCCCCAGAAGTAGGATGGCGGGTATAAATGCATTTATAATTTTAAAAGATATTCCCAAATTTCTGTCCATAATTGTTGTTTCATTTTCACTCCTCCTAATAGTGCATGAAGAATCCATATTTCCCCCTGAATTTGCCAACCAAATCTTTAATCAAACTTTTGGATGTTTGCAAATTTGATAGGTGGGAGATTTTAAATTAGTGTGGTTTTATCTTTGCATTGCTTTTATTGTGACTATGGTTGGAATCTTTTCATATATTTAAGGATCATTTGCATTTCCTTTTTTTCCCCGTTTTATATTTTGCCCATTTCTTTCTGTTGGATTATTGGTCTATATTTTTTATTTCCAGTAATTTACTACATGTTTTAGAAGTTAGCCCTTTGGCTGTAGAATGAGTTTCAATTAATTCCCCAGTATTTTGTCTTTTGATTTTGCCACATAGTTTTTTTTAAATAATATTTTTATGTAGTTGAATTGTTTGATATTTTTTGTTTTATGACATTTGAATTATGAGTCGTAGTTGGAAAGGCCTTCCCTACTCCAAGATTATAAAATTTCTCCATATTTTTATTTCATATTTCCACTTTTCAGCCATGCTGAGGCAGTGTCCCACATACAAAATAGAGGAAAATAGAGGAAGATTGGCGCAGATGTTAGCTCAAGGCTAATCTTCCTCACACGCACACAAAAATAATAAAAATGAAAAAAAAAACACACTTCTCCATATTTCTTGTAGTTCTTTCATGTTTCATTTTAAATCTTGGGTTTATTTGGAGTTTATCCTGGTGTATAGTTGTGAAGTGGGGATGCAATTTCATCTTTCTTGCCCAGGAAAATCACCCAGTAGCAATCCATAAATATGGATTGATTGTAAATAGCTGTGACCACTTTAATATCCAAGCCAGTAGATTGACTTGGTTAATTCAGAGAATTGATTTTGCTAATCAAATCAGAAAAACTAGAAACAAACCAGCAAACAAACACAAAACCAACCCAAACCAAATCAACAGATTCTTTGTGTTTATCCTTAACCTCTATTTGATCTTCATGAAATGGTTGAAAGAGTTCTGTTAGGCCTCGGTCATAGCTCTGAAATGCCTGGCATTGTGCTCAGTGCTTCCCATGGGTTACCTCTAATGCGTCCAGTTCCATATCAGGTGGCTGTGATTATCCTCATCATGGGAAACTGAGCCTCAGAGAAGTGAAGTGATTTGTTCCCGGCTCATTACTAGAAAGTGTTTTGAATCCAGGTGTGAGGTTACAGTTAAAGGTCTTCACATTTTCAGAAGGCAGTGAGCTACATCGTCTGAGATATGTGCAAGGGAAATAAGGACGCCTGAGAGAAAAATGATGTATTTGCTAGACAGATGCAGAACCACATCAGCCTTACCAGTGCTATTGTATTCATGTAGTTGATCCTAAAACCCAAAATGCCCTTATACAGAGTGCACTACAGTCTCCTACAAAAATTAATTTCCTTATGCAAAAAAGTAAAGAGCAAAAGCATTTAAGGTTGTCACATATCTTTTGGGCTTTGTGGTCAATTTTTAGGTCAGAATACTTGACTAAGAAGCCTTCATTAAAACTGAAGCTCTAGTCTGTACAAAAGTGAAATAATTTTTCCATCTTCAGGCATGGGTGATCCAGGTCACACATTGATTGATTTGATGGTGAATATAAAAAGCAACATAACGTTAATACAGACCGGATAACTTTATTATACTTGAAGTGGAAAGGGGTGCAAAAGAAATTATATATTTATCATTCCATATAATGTGGTTTTCAGAATTTAAGTTCAAAGAATGGTATTTATTGGAATTTTCTTGTAGAATTTCTCAATAGAAAAAGGACCCAAATTCTCAGGTTTGTGTCTCAGTTTCAGTGTTTTATTTGATTCTTTCTGTGATGGTTGAATTGTTCATTTATTTCCATAATGCATAAACCTATGGTTTAGCATAAACCTAAAATAAAACTGCATATTTTCAAAATGATCTGTTAATCCCTAGAGCCTCTGGGGCCCACCTGTTAGGCTACGGTAAACCAGGAATTGGGACTCCTGTGGCAGTGAACACACAGGCAGGAGGTACCTGGGCTAGGCATCAAATCTATGATAAGCCATGACAGTGTTGCCCAGGCCAGGAGGTTACACCATAATTGGGAGGAAGATTGAAGTCTTAGCCAGGCTGAATGGGAAAGGCATCCAGTAAGCAACCCTACCAAATAGCCAAGAGAACAAAAATGGAACCTTGAGTGAGGCACAGACACTGCTCATCAAGAAGCAGGCACTTTGTTTCAAACGTTTTGGGGAGTTAAATCTGAGAACTGCATACTTTTGCGGAGTCTAGTCTATAGGTGTGGAGACAGTCACTTCTGCTTGAGGTTGCTGTGGGATTGTTTGTGTGCCTCTAAAATTTACGTGAATAGCATCCTTTTACAACCTGCTTTTTCCCATCTCAACATTGTGGTTTTGAGATGTATCAGGATAATACTACATATTGTCTGGGGTTAGACAGAAGGAAAGTAAAAGTAGAAAAGTAATGCATGACCCAGATACATACCAACTTTGGGAGAGGGAGGGAGAGAGATGCAGAGGGTAGGAGAAGAGCTTTAAATCTGGGGAGGTGGTTGTATTATTCTCTGTGCTTTTCTCTGTTTTTAAATATTTTATATCTTTTTTAGTTTTTATTTTTAATTGTGGTAAAATATACATAACATAAAATTTACCATCTTAACCGTTTTTAAGTGTATGATTCAGTAGTGTTAAGTATATTCACATTGTTGTGCAACAAATCACCAGAATTTTTTTCATCCTACAAAACTAAAACTCTGTACCCATTAAACCACAACTCCCAATTCCTCCTCTTCCCATTCTACTTTCTGTTTCTATTAATTTCATTGCTCTAGATACCACATACAAGTGCAATTATACAGTACTTGTCTTTTTATGACTGGCTTATTTCACTTAGCATGATATCCTCAAGGTTGATGCATGTTGTAGCATGTGTCAGAATTGCTTTCCTTTTTAAGACTGAATGGTATTCCATTTGTATTCCATCTTATGTATAAACCACACTTTGTTTATCCATTCATCCATTGATAGACACTTGAGATGCTTCCATCGTTTGGCTATTGTGAATAATGCTGCTATGACTGTAGGTGTACAAATATCTCTTTGAGACCCTGCTTACCATACTCTTGGGTATGTACCCAGAAGTGGGATTGCTGGATCATATGGTAATTCTATTTCCATTTTTTTTAGGAACTGCTATACCGTTTTCCACTGTGGCTTCATTGTTGTACATTCTCACCAATAGTGCACATGAGTTCCAATTTCTCCATATCTTCACCAACACTTGTTATTTTCTGTTATGCTTTTTTTAGATAGTAGCCATCCTGATGGGTGTGAGGTGATATCTCACTGTGGTTTTGGTTTGCATTTTCCCAAGAATTATATATGTTTTTGAAAAGATTCTTTGTTGTGAACTAGAGTAAGGGAGATAAGTGGGACTCAGCGATGTTGAGGAAGGGGTGGAAGAGACGTAGATCCAGTAAAGCAGGGAGAGAGGGGAGAGAAGGGTTGAACCCTTCCGTGTACCTAGCAGATGCAGGGCTTTCTATGAGTGATCAGGACCAGAGTGAGCTGAGTGAGTACAGGAATGGGGTAGAGACTGAAGATGTTGCCTGGGATAAGTGAGAAAGAACAATGCACATACAGCAAAGGCAAAGGAGGCACCCAGATTCCTGGTAATTAGTTATATTTTCAGTGAGATTGAGTTCGAAGACGTTACTTGGTAACTGCCAGTAACAAGTGACAGTTAGGCTCCTTTCGTAAGTCAGAAATCAGCTGTCGTCTACTCTAGGGTGTTTGGATCCATCAGACTTATACGATGATTAATTCAGTGAGACCGTTTAAATGATAAGAAGTTTAAGTGTGTACTCATACCCTGTCTGTCAGCGGGGTCTGTGCATGGGAAGAGCTGGGACAATGACTTGTCCCTGGTAGACACTCTGTCTCCTTGTGTTCCTTTGGGGAGATGCACTACCACTTGCCACCCAGAGGAAAGATAGATGCCTAGAATTTGCCAGAAGGTGAGTATTTTTCAATCAGGAGGGAATTGCCTGCTTCTTGATGAGCAGTGTCTCTAAGGGTGTATTTAGGAGGTGTATTAGTTTTCTAGAGCAGCTGTAATGAATTACCACACACTGGATGGCTTAAAAATCACAGAAATTTAATCTCTCACAGTTCTGGAGGCCAGAAGCCCAAAATCAAGGTGTTGGGAGGGCTGCACTCACTTTGGAAGCTCTAGGGGAGAATCCTTTCGCGCCTCTTCCTGTTTCTGGTGGCTGTTACCATTCCTTGGCTTCGTTGGCTCGTGGCCACTCTAACCTCTGCCACTCCAATCTCACATCGCATTCTCCTCTTCTGTCTTCTATGAGGACATTTGTCATTGAGGTTAGGGCCCACCTGCATAATTCAGGATAATCTCATCTCAAGGTGCTTAACTTAATTACATCTGCAAAGACCCTTTTTCCAAATAGAGTAACATTCTTAGATTCCAGAGGTGTGGACATGGATGTACCTTTTGTGGGGGGTATTACTCAACAAGAGTACAAAACCTTCTTGGAGAATACCAGCCCTTACCCACTGACAAAAATCCACTCACTCTGGGAGTGGGAAGAGATATTGGGGCTCGTGTGCTTTTGTTCAAATCTTTAGCAGATACTACCCAAAGTCAGTAGCAGAGCTAGCTAATTTGGCATTTGGGTCAATTTAATGTCCCCACACATGTTGGTGGGTGCTAGAATTTCAAACAAATGTTTTTAGTGCTCCCATTTTGACTCATTCTCAGGAACATAAGTCCTCTTCTGCTCCATGCCTTTCTTGTCACCCCTGCCCAAAGCCCTACCCATTCACTGAAGCCTCTCTGTTCTGTGTTGGCGGCAGGAAGAAGGTAGTACTTACTGAGCCTCAACCCTCCTCAGTAACCTGGGTAGCCTGAGTCAGAGGAATCCAGCATCCATACTCCTAAACTATCCTGTTGGACCCTGTTTACTGATGGAAGTCCTTCCCAGTTGTGAGTGTCTTCTGACTAGTGCAGTTCCAGGACCAAGTATGTGTGTCAGGACAGCAAGTCTAGAATTTTATAGAAACTATTTCACATCAATAGATACATCATTACACAACACAAGATCAATATTTCTGATTTTCATGCTTAGTGTTAGTCTTTGAGAATGACCAGAAATTATCGTTTATAGAGAGAGATGTTCTATTCTGATAATGCTAGAGAACAGATAATGACTTGGAAGAACATCAAGATTAATGTTCCTTGGGTCAACATTTATTCCCTAGTCAATGTAATTTTAAAGCCACTGCTGCAGTTTACCTGAAGGGAGAATAAATCCCCCCCTTTTTTTGGTCAACAAATAATATATTTAGGAAGCCCTATATTTGTTGCATTTATTTTGTAAACTTCTTTTTAAATTGAGGAATATAGCATGTATACAGAAGAATGCACAGTTCACAGGTGCACAGCTCAGTGAATTATCACAAAGTAAACACACCTGTGTAATCACCATCCAGGTCAAGAAAAAGAACATTGCCAGCCTCCCTCTCCCCTGGAGGGACCTTTGAGCCCCTGCTCTATCACTATCCCCTCCCTTCTCACCCAAGTAACCACTATCTTGACTGCTAACAGGATTAATTTTGCCTGCTGTGGAATTTTTTGTTTCATATATTCCTTCAGCCTTTTTTAATCAAAGCATTTGGAAACCATTCCTTTCATGACGTCCCATCTCAGAAGTAGAATAATTGTTTCTTTGTAGGTAACTCTCTGTCAGGAAGAGGAATAGCTAACCCCATAAATCATTATCATAAAAACTTATTTGTAATTTACATGAGAAGTCAGCATGAAGAGTAACATCATGGCCTTGTGATCTCACACATGCACACAAATGGAATTATTAAAAATAAAGATAAATGAGCACTGGAATTTTCAATTTGTGAATTATCTGGTTCTCCTTGCTTTAGTCTTTCTCTCTTGATAGTAAGGTGACTCTCACCTTTGGGACATTGTAGCATTCTTTTGATTATTTTTAATTTGTTTTTCTTTCTACCGGCTTGGTCTCTTATTCAAATGCATTTTTCCTACAAAATGTTTTAAGTTTTAACAGTGTAAAAGAGAAATGACTTCAAAGCCAATAATATGTAGAGAGGTGTATATTTGGGGACATACTTCTAAAATTTTGACTGGCCCTAATTCCCCTGTGAACATTATATTTACTCAATTCCAAGGAGAAATCAGGTGTGAGATGCATTGAAGAAGGAAAAAGAAAGACATTGAATGTACAGTCAGGTGGAAGTTACAATCCAGTTTCAGAAATGTTGAAATGTCGAGGGCAAAGTGCCTCTTAGAATTCAGGAGTTGTATTAGTGCCATTTGCTGATGATATTAGCGGATGATACTGGCCAGAGGTGATTTGATGTTGGTAGAGCTTCCTCTAAAAATAAACAAGTCGAAAATAAAAAATAATTCAGGAAGTCATGTTGGAAATTTGTATTGCTGTCCATCAGCTGTCACTGGAGGTAGGAATGAGTGACCCTTTGGAGGTAACGGGGACATTGGTGCATCATGTCATTTCTGGAGTTCTACAGAAACTCCTCTTGCCCTTGTCTCATTGTCTATCCTTCCTTCCTGCCACCTTAATAACTCCGCCTTTTGAGCCAGTCTTTGGATACCGTTTGTATAAGATGTCTAGGAAAGGAAATTGACTTCTGGGTTTCTCCCATAGCTTTCTCTCAGTTCATTTGCATGGCTTAATTGTATATGTTAACTAATTGTCACTATTAAAAGCACAGATCCTGACCTTGAGGGAATGAGGCGCAGGACAGATACCTCTTGATTTCCTGCCTGCAGTCTCACTTTACTTAGAGTAGAAAAGTCCCTCCAAGGCCTGTGAGTGCTTGATGAACAGAGGGAGTTTCCCAAGAGTGTAGAGGAGGAAGCCCAGTGGGCTGAGTAAGCTGTTTCTCCACCTCGTATGTCTTAATTTGAGCACTACCTCGTTTGCGTGAGCTTTAAGGAGTGTTCAGTAAAAATACTAATTTAAAGCTGTTTCACTTTGACTTACCAGTAAATGGATGTATTTAATGCAGTGTCATCTGCCATATTCTTGTAAATATCTGAGCTATTACTTTCTTAGTATTTTTTAAAATTCAGTTAGCTTTTGAAATGTAATTTATTTTAAAGGAAAATTTTATATTACTTTGATAAATAGAAAATCACTATTACTTCCCATAAATAAAAGATAAGCATTAAATAAATGCATACCTTTAAAACTATCTCCCACTTTGGGAAATAGCTTAGAAGAGTGAATTTGGGATTTAGAATCAGAGGACCAGAATTCTCATCTCAGCTCCCGCTTACGAGTTCTCTAGTTTGAGGAAAATCACCTAACTTCTCTGAGTCCCAGTCTCCTCAAGGAAAAAAAAAGGAAAGGATAATAATGCCCACTGCAAAGGGTTATCATGGGGTTTAGAATGACACTTATAATACCTGGCGCATTTTAAGTGTAGGGACTCAGAGGTTGACAACTATTTTTATAACTATGTTCTTACTGTCAGTGTATCAACTTGTTCATCTCTGCTCTCCTCTGAAGCTTTCTTTGCCTTCTCTCTTTCTTTCTCCAAGTGACATTGGATAAATCCAGCTGCAAAGGAAGGTGGGTGGTCTTTAAACCTAAAGTCAAGCAAATCTGGCAGATGGAGTTCACCTCAAGTGCAAACACCATTCAGTGGTCGTGGTGCCTGGATCCCTTTCTCCAGAAGGCTTGTGACAGCAGTGCTGTGACTGAGTAACGCTGGCCGTCTGCCCCAGGTGTGGGAGGGATGAAGGCTGGTACTGCATATTTGACAACCCTGAACTCCTGTCTCCTCTTCACCAAGCCCTCTTAGCTTGCCAGGATTTGTATCTTGCAAGGTACCTCCAGTTCAGCAAGGACTTCTTCCTCAAAAGAGCCCCCAAAGTCACCTCAAGTCAGTCACACCCGTTAAGTCTATTTTCCATCCTAAAGCAGTGTCCTGAAATGAAGCTCTCTCAGGCTCCTCTGATTCTGTCACCTCTCTCTCACTCCCGCCAAAGAACCCACCTTCCAGTCCAGCTAGTTCTTCTGTTTAGAGAGAGAAGAGCTGCCCATGTAATTGGGGCTGTTGTTCTCCCTCCCTCCTCGCTCTGTGATGTATCGTAAAGCTTTAGCAGGTGCATGCCCACCCGAGGAGGCGGGGGCGAAGGAGAAATGTGGGAGGGCTGTGCTCCAGTTGGTGCTGAGGTCTCCATAGCAGCTTGCTGAATGCTCATTTACGAGGCTCTGCAAAGCATTTTGGCAACGGGAAGTGCTACCGATAGTGACGTAGTGGAAAGTCATGGGACAGAAAATACTTTATATACACTTCCATTTTTTCCCCGCCCATACTCTGGAATGAACCAGTAAACATGTCATTAAAACAAGAGCAAAATCATTCTTCTGGGATTTAAGGCTCTGTCTTAGTAGGAAAAGAATACTTAGGAGAACTTAACTTTTAAGTGACGTTGGATGCCAACAGATTCTAAAAGCTGACATCGACATTTCTGATATTTGTCCATTACTGTTTAATGCCGCAGGTTAAGTGTTGCTTCAGGGAACTCGGAATTGTTCACTTCTAAGAAGTGAAGAGGATGCTCATTATTTCTCTTATTACTTCTCTTTAGAATTTGTATCGCTCTTATCACCCACAAACTGCTCCTTGGTAATTTTCATTACTAACAATCTTGTAACCTGATTGGCTTCTTTTGAAATTGGGGGTATCGTGAAGTCACTCAGGATATAGATGTGGTGCTGATGGGATCAATTAAAATGAATCGTAGCCCAGGGAAAGGTGCTTTGTGGAGCATTACAACGTGACAAAAATGAGTTTAGAAATAAGCACTTATTTTACGACCGCATTTCACAAACTTGTTCACCCAGATATTTGTGACAGTCACATTCTGGACCAACATAAAGGGTGAGATAGAGGAAGAAAAACTGGCAAACATGAGGATTTAAAAGGAATTGATGTTTACTGACGAGAAATTCATCATTTCAAAGGGCCTCCAGGAACAGGCAACTCCTTTTTAGACAATCAAAGGGGACTGTTAATCCAGATCGCATCATCTGCAGGCTCTCCTTTCTAGTGTCTTCTTCTCCTCCTTGTTAGAAATCACAGCACCTCTGTGCGGTAGCACTTTAAAATGACAAAAAAAGCAAAGTTTGACTAAAGGCCAAGGTTAATTGGATATATGAGAACGTGCTGTTATTTCTTATTGAATTGGGTGGCTGAGTTGTATAGTTTTGTTCTATTGGGAATCTGAATTTAACGATTATGTAAGAACCTTTTAATGTGATGAGAGGTTTAAATAACTCACCACTAGAGTTTTCTTCCTTAGCTTCAGGTTTTATCCCACATCTCCCTTACCCAAACCCTTTCAAGGGTTGCCTGACTTCTGCGGAACCCCAAACCTCTGCCTGGCTTTAGAGACTCACTCTCTTTGCGTTCCATCTGTCCTCCTCCTCTCTCCTCGTCAGGCTGTTCTCTGTAATCTCTCTGCATCTTCTTTCTCTGTTCCATTTCTTACCTTCTCTCCCCACTTTCGTTCCGTCCACCCATTTCCAGATTTGACTTTCCTTTCAGTGTCTCTGCCTCTCCAAGTTCAGCAAGACCCATTCAAAGACCATTTCTTCCAGAGGACCCGGATCACTCCATTCTTTACTAAGATCCCCTCTCAATATAGTTTTAAAGATTGGCACCTGAGCTAACAACTGTTGCCAATCTTTGTTTTTTCTTTTTTTCCTCCCCAAATCTCCCCAGCACATAGTTGTGTATTTTTATTTGTGGGTCATTCTAGTTGTGGCATGTGGGACACAGTCTTGACGTGGCACGACGAGCGGTGCCACATCTGCGCCCAGGATCCGAACCAGCGAAACCCTGGGCCGCCGAAGTGCAGCACGCGAACTTAACCACTCAGCTGTGGGGCCGGCCCCCTAAAATACAATTTTTAAAGCCATGTTATCTAATAGAGATAAAATACAAACCATATGTGTAATTTTACATTTTCTAGAAACAGGTAAAATGAATTTTAATAATATATTTTATTTAATCTTATATTTCCCAAATATTTTCATTTCTACCTGTAGTCAGTTAAGACTATTAATGAGATATTTTCGTTTTTTTCCACATCTTAGAAATCTGGTTTATATTTTATCCTCAGGCACATCCCAGTTGGGACTAGCCACATTTCAAGTGCTCAGGGTGGTGAGTGACCACTGTATTGGACAGTGCACGTTTGGAGTCTGTACCGTGTTCTCTAGCTTTCGTGTACTTTCTTATTTCATATCTTATCACCTGGACCATGTTGCAAACAGCTCCTTGGAGCTGGAGACCACGTTTTATACTTCTTCTGTCTTCACACTTCATTTCTGAGTGTATAGTAAACTGTTAGTAATTGCCTGTTGATGGACTGGTAATGTTATTCTTATCTGTGACCCCTATTTGGGTAAATATGATAATACTTACTTAAGCATTCTTACTCCCACTACAACATCCTCATGCTTGAAATTTCCCTCCTCTTCCCCATACTTCCATCTTGATTCCATCACCATACTACCTCTGTTTTGTTATATTTGAGCCTTTGGGTATGTTGGATGGGATTATAAGAAACAGATGTGCATTATTTGCAGTTCTGTTGCACTAGAGAGCAGCATTTTCACAGAATACTCATCATTCAGACAACTCAGGCAAAATAGGATTTATAGCTGAAATCAGTGGAGTAATTGCCTCCATTGTTCTTTTTTACTTTCTTAGCAGATACCAGCCAAAGATGCACAAGAGTCTCCTGGTCACAGGACCCACTGGGGAAGCAGGGGCCCTCCAATTTGATTACATAATGGCAAAGACACAGTTTTACAAGCTGAAACCAAATCACAGGGATAGAAAGAGCTTGTAAAATTGCAAGGAGGGAAGGTTGTGGGGAAGGCCAGGAAACTCTAGAGAGTGCAGGGACAGATGGGGACAGAGGACAAAATGAGGAAGGTTCCAGACTCTGTCAGGGTGGGAGGAAACAGGAGGAGACAACAAAGCTTACCGTTCCACGGTTCTATGAGTGATGTCCTGATGCACACTATTTCTAGCCCTCTTCTCAATTTAGCTCAAGGCAAAGGTCCCAAAGACGGCATGCTGGAATTATAATTCTGGAACTGTGCCCATAAACAATAAGTCAGAATCCATAATTTTTCTCATCACATAAAATTGTCTTATTAAAGTTACAGATGTTATCTCCATACGGTCTAATGTTTAACACATCTTACTATCTTTATTAAGCTTCTGTCAGTTGGTCCCTAAATGACCCATTTAATTTTTTTTTAAATTTTTTAATTTTTTTAATTGAGTTATTGATAGGTTACAATCTTGTGAAATTTCAATTGTACATTAATGTTTGTCAGTCATGTTGTAGGTGCACCACTTCACCCTTTGTGCCCACCCCCCACCCCACCTTTCCCCTGGTATCCACTAAATTGTTCTTGGTCCGTAGTTTTAAATTCCTCATATGAGCGGAGTCATACACAGATTATCTTTCTCTTGCTGGCTTATTTCACTTAACATAATTCTCTCAAGGTCCCTCCATGTTATTGCAAATGGAATGATTTTGTTCTGTTTTGCAGCTGAGTAGTATTCCATTGTGTATATGTACCACATCTTCTTTATCCATTCGTCTGTTGATGGGCACTTAGGTTGCTTCCACGTCTTGGCTATTGTAAACAGTGCTGCAATAAACATTGGGGTGCACAGGACTTTTGGGATTGCTGACTTCAAGCTCATTGGATAAATACCCAGTAGTGGGATGGCTGGACTGTATGGTAGTTCTATTTTTAATTTTTTGAGGAATCTCCATACTGTTTTCCATAGTGGCTGCACCAGTTTGCATTCCCACCAGCAGTGTATGAGGGTTCCTTTTTCTCCGCAACCTCTCCAACATTTGTTGCTATTAGTTTTAGATATTTTTGTCATTCTAACGGGTGTAAGGTGATATCTTAGTGTAGTTTTGATTTGCATTTCCCTGATGATCAGTGATGATGAGCATCTTTTCATGTGCCTATTGGCCATCCGTATATCTTCTTTGGAGAAATGTCTGTTCATGTCTCCAGCCCATTTTTTGATTGGGTTGTTTGATGTTTTGTTGTTGAGTTGCGAGAGTTCTTTATATATTATGGATATTAAGCCTTTGTCAGGTATATGACTTGCAAATATTTTTTCCCAGTTAGTGGGTTGTTTTTTTGTTTCAATCCTGTTTTCGTTTGCCTTGAAGAAGCTCTTTAATCTGATGAAGTCCCATTTGTTTATTCTTTCTATTGTTTCCCTTCTCTGAGAAGGCATGATGTCCGAAAAGATCCTTTTAATACTGATGTCAAAGAGTGTACTGCCTACGTTTTCTTCCAGAAGCCTTATGGTTTCAGGTCTCATCTTTAGGTCTTTGATCCATTTTGAGTTTATTTTGGTGAATGGTGAAAAAGAATGGTCAATTTTCATTCTTTTACATGTGGCTTTCCAGTTTTCCCAGCACCATTTGTTGAAAAGACTTTCTTTTCTCCATTGTATGCCCTCAGCTCCTTTGTCAAAGATAAGCTGTCCATAGATGTGTGGTTTTATTTCTGGGCTTTCAATTCTGTTCCATTGATCTGTGCACCTGCTTTTGTACCAGTACCATGCTGTTTTGATTACTGTAGCTTTGTAGTATGTTTTGAAGTCAGGGATTGTGATGCCTCCCATTTTGTTCTTTTTTCTCAGGATTGCTTTAGCAATTCGGGGTCTTTTGTTGCCCCATATGAATTTTAGGATTCTTTGTTCTAATTCTGTAAAGAATATCATTGGGATTCTGATTGGGATGGCATTGAATCTGTAGATTGCTTTAGGTAGAACGGACATTTTAACTATGTTTATTCTTCCAATCCACGTCCATGGAATGTCTTTCCATCTCCTTATGTCGTCATCCAATTCTCTCAGAAAGGCCTTGTAATTTTCATTATATTGGTCCTTCACTTCCTTGGTTAAATTTACCCCAAGGTATTTTATTCTTTTTGTTGCGATTGTGAATGGTATTGTATTCTTGAGTTCTTTTTCTGTTGGTTCATTACTGGAGCATAGAAATGCCACTGATTTATGCAAATTGATTTTATACCCTCCAACTTTGCTGTAGTTGTTGATTACTTCTAACAGTTTTCCAATGGATACTTTGGGGTTTTCTATATATAAGATCATGTCGTCTGCAAACAGCGAGAGTTTCACTTCTTCCTTCCCTGTTTGGATTCCTTTTATTCCTTTTTCTTGCCTGATTGTCTGGCCAGGACCTCCAGTACTATGTTAAATAAGAGTGGTGATAGAGGTCATCCTTGTCTCGTTCCTGTTTTCAGGGGGATGGTGTTCAGTTTTTGCCCATTGAGTATGATGTTGGCTATGGGTTTGTGGTATATGGCCTTTATTATGTTGAGGTAGTTTCCTTCTATGCCCATTTTGTTCAGAGTTTTTATCATAAATGGCTGTTAGATCTTGTCAAATGCCTTCTCTGCATCTATTGAGATGATCATGTGGTTTTTATTCCTCAGTTTGTTGATGTGGTGTATCACGTTGATTGATTTGCGGATGTTGAACCATCCCTGTGTCCCTGGTATGAATCCCACCTGATCCTGATGTATGATTCTTTTGATGAATTGCTGAATTCTGGTTGCCAAAATTTTGTTTAGAATTTTTGCATCTATGTTCATCAGTGATATTGGCCTGTAGTTCTCTTTTTTCATGGTGTCCTTGTCAGGTTTTGGTATCAGCGTGATGTTGGCCTCATAGAATGTGTTAGGAAGTGTTCCATCTTCCCTAATTTTTTGGAATAGCTTGAAAAGGATAGGTATTAAGTCCTCTCTGAAAGTTTGGTAGAATTCCCCAGGAAAGCCATCTGGTCCTGGGGTTTTATTCTTTCTGACCCATTTAATTTTAAAGTCTTCTTTCTCTTATTGGTAATATCAGTCTTAGTTCCCCAGTAACTTTCTTCCCATACGATAGCAAATATATCTGCTACTGAACAGAATTGCTTAACTTGGCTTAATTGTACATATTAAAACTTCCACATTTTAAGCTTTTGGTACTTTCACATGATAGTAGGATTTTGACAGCAGGGTCTTAATATCACGGGCAATTCAATGAAAACAAAGGTAGAAATCAAGACCCACATTGCTTCAAATAAGGGGCTTGGGAGTCACGCTGTGACCGAAATCTGAAAAGTCTGTGAAACTTCTGCTGCGGACATTTTTTCTCTCAGCATCTGTGCATGCCCTGGCCATCTCTCTGATCCTGAGCACAGGCCTGCATGTGTGCCTGCCAGCTTCTCAGGGGCCTGGGAAACACCTCTGTCTCAGCGCACATGTACCCCCCGCTAGCTCGTGCCTGGCAACCTAAAACGAAGGCAGCTCTCCTTTCGCTTATGTATTTTGTCAATGAAAATGGAAATGCCCACAGGTGGGAGGTTTTGCTTCTTAGTAATTTATGCCAGTGTTTGGCAAAGGGTTGACTGCAGATGGGGCCAGTCAGTGATGCTTTTTTCCTACTTTGTGTTTGATTTTATTTCTTGAAATGTAATTTTAAGTCTCTTAAAGACAATAGTAAAAAAATTAGGACCTGTATTTTGTATGTCTTGATTTTTAAATTTCATTTTCTACTAATTTGTTTTTATTGTATTTTACAAAAGTACTGGTCTTCAATGGGTCTTTTGTCATGGATAGTTTGAGAAACACTAATTTTATTTTTTAGTGAATAGAGTAGGCAAGAGATTTTTTTTTTTTTTTTTTTTTTTTGCCCTGAGAGTAGGTTTTGATAGGGGATAGGAGAAAGGAAACCTGGAGCCCTGGACACCAGAGGGAATAAAGGAGGACAATTGTTTCAATGAAAAACATGGCTGCCATCATTATTTTGCCTGAGGCTAGCCCCTGCTTCTATGAACAGATTTACCATTCTCCAGGCCTTTTCTGAATGTAGAATGTATTCCAATGTTCAAAGCAGTGTCCTTGGTGCTGAAAGGGATGGCGTTGTCCTTATTTTCATCTTGTTCAAGCTCTAGTCCAGTGGTCCAGGACGGGATAGGGAAAGGAGATCTTCCTGAGTATCCGGGGAGGAAGGAAAATGGTTTGGGGAATACACAGTATTGTCTCTGCCACAGAAATGTAAAGTGTAGTCTCTGTTAATCTTTTAAGCAGTTTTATTTCCTCCAAGGTAGTAGGAAATGAGACCCCTGAAGAGACACAGTTTAAGCAAGTCCAAGCTTATTTCGGTAGATTCTCTGAAGGGAGCTACAAAGGGTGTCCTGCTCTTAATTTGCCATTCCAAAGAGTAAATGGTTATAGAGGCCATTTGGTTTTGTATTATAAATTATATCATCAGTACCTCTAATAATAGGTATATATTGGCCACCTCCTGAGGGCTCCAAATACTGCTGTGGCCATTTGACATTCCAGATATATATTTTTTAATAGTCAAGTTTTATTTATTTTTTATTTTATTATTTATTTATTTATTTATTTTTTTGAGGAAGATTAGCCCTGAGCTAACATTTGCCACCAAACCTCCTCTCTCTGCTGAGGAAGACTGGCCCTGAGCTGACATCCATGTCCATCTTCCTCCACTTTATATGTGGGATGCCCACCACAGCATGGCCTGAAAAGTGGTGTGTAGGTCCCCGCCCAGCATCCAAACCTGCAAACCCCGGGCCGCTGAAGTGGAGCATGTGAACTTAACCATTATGCCACCGGGCTGTCCCTGACATTCCAGGTATTTTGAGGTCCAGTCCTCTTCTGATCTATTTGACACTGTCTTTGATAAAGATTCCTTAATATATGAAAGGACAAGCAGTATTGTTAGAGAAATCAGGGGGTCTAACTCTCTGAAATCTGATTAAACCATGTGAAAAATAAAATCCCCAAACCTGAGCTTATGAACTTTGCACTATCTTTGGGAAATGAGTTGAAATATTGATTGTTGTATTGTATATGAGAAAATACTAGTATGAAAGGTGGAAGAGCTGAGGGTCCCAGGATAACATAGAGAAGTCAGAAGTCTGTCTGGCTTGAAGAATCTTTGAAGGTTTTATCGACTTTATGAGGCCTGGTGACAATGCAGGAGCAAGCTACATCTTATGTTAAATCTGAACAAAAGTAACTTACGTGAAGCTTTTCCAGATGATGTCACACATTATCTTCCCCAGTCTCCTCCAGGTTCTATCCTTTCTCATTACCATTACATTCCATTTCCTATAATAAGGTCTTCAAGAAATTTTGGCTGGGGGAAGGTAGGAATCTTTGTGTCTATGTTACATTCCATGATATATAGTATATTTACATATACTACCAGTATATTTATTACAGTATATTTATTACAATTTAAATATTTCCAACTATTCTAGTTTTCTAAGTGCCCCATATTTTAAGACTAACATTGAACCTTGAGGCCTCAAGAACCAAAAAATATAGGAAGAAAAGAGAGGCCAGAACCAGAGTGTTTTGCCGTATAGTATGCTGCCTTTGAATTGGGTATAAATATTAGTTTTCTGTAAGTCGTCTTTAATATTAGTTTTCCTCAGACTTATATTATATTAATTCTCACTAATACTCTCTCATTTTTATTCTTAATTATTCCTGAGTTTTCACTTACTTTTGGACCAAAAATCTTGATATTAGCTGCATCCTACTGAAAGGTTCTTTCTTGAGCACATTTGCTTGTAGTCATTAAGAAATCCTGTAGGGGGGCTGCCCTGGGGCCGAGTGGTTAAGTCTGTGGGCTTCACTTCAGTGGCCCGGGGTCCCCAGTTTGGATCCTGGGCACCGACATGGCATGGCTCATCAGGCCATGGTGAGGCGGTGTCCCACATGCCACAACTAGAAGGACCCACAACTAAAGTATACAACTATGTACTGGGGGGATTTGGGGAGAAAATGCAAAAAAAAAAAAAAAGATTGGCATCAGTTGTTAGCTCAGGTGCCAATCTTTAAAAAAAAAAAGAAATCCGGTGGGTTAACCCCTCCCAAGGCCGTCTTCTCTTTTACACATCTTCTCTGCTAACTGATTCCTTATTTGAGCAGACACCAGGTAATTGGGTGTTTCAACATGCTCTTTCAGTAAACTTTCCATTAAAACTCATCTCCGGAGCCAGATGACCCGGATCTTTCAGTGACGCTTCCAGCGTGTGCTGTCAATTCTTCAATCTTGACTTCTATCAATTCATCAAGGCTGTTATCTGATGACTGCATGCGTGAGGACACTTGGAGGGAGAGTGAGCTTCCAGACATAATAGGCCTCATGTGACTTCATTTTTCTAGTGTAGTGGTTGATATCTAAGTCTGAACACACAGTCCGGTCTTGTCCAATGCAAAGGAACTTAAAGCTCAGCGAAATTAGGTGATTTAAACAGTCACTCACCCAGTTAAAAACAGGACCTATGAAAGTTAGGTGAAGATATAACCAGCAAATAGTCCCTAAATCCAAGAGTAAATACAAACTTTTTATTGGGTTAAGATGATTGGCCACTTAAAATTGTTTTCTCTTATCAGGTTTACGTGCTGAGTTACTACTCTTCTGAGCAATTACCTTTTTAAGTAATTACACCCCTGGGATGGAACCATAGGAAATAACTCAACAGAAAAAAGTTATATGTACAAAATTGTTCATTGGACCATTATTCAAAATACAATTTTTAAATGACCCAATGTACAATAAGAGGCAGACCATTAAATAATTGGGGATGGACCCAAATGATAGATTATAATGTAATTGTTAAAAATGATAATTGATGACTTTAGAGCAACTTGAAATAAAGCCTGTGACATATGTGAGATAGAAATACCAGGATACAAAGCTGTGGGTTTTCCCACCAATAAAACAAAGATTCACTAGGCAAAGGAGGAACCACGGGAAGCAATCAGAGGACAATGAGGTAAAGCATAAAATCTGTCATTTCTGTGAAGCCTGAAGTATGGACAAATGAAAGGCAGGAAAAGTTCCAGTGCAGTCCATTCATCAGCTTTAACGCATAGCATTGTTGTAGATCCCATGAGGAAATAAAAAAGTTTTAAAACGGTTCCTTCATGGATGCTTGTCTATCCAAGGTCACGATTTCATTGAAAGCTCTTTGCAAACTTGGGAGCACTTCAGTTATTAATACATTCAAATAATATCCGAAATTCCTCAATAAGGTGCAACTTCTAAAATAATAGCCCCTTCTGGAACACACATGCTGCACATACAGTTACCAAATATTTGAATTTTAACAGTTTTTAGGACTGCTTTCTGCCCTTGGATTGAGTTTTGGTTGAAATAGTCTGAATCTGTCTTCTCTATTAGCAAAGCAGAGGATAAGCATACACCAGGGACTCATTATTTTGCCACTAAACAAGTTGCAAAAATAATATTTATTAAGCTCCTGGGAACACATGTTAAGAACAAAACAAGTTACTCAAAAGCTATCCTGGTTTTGCAGGAAGCACCCCTGACTCTGGAAGGGGACTGGCAAGGTTGTAGCACAGAATCGAAAGGCCAAAGGGGGCTTGAGAAGTCCTATTTTCCATTCCCTGCTTCCATGCAGAACTTCAGCTAACCATCCAGCAAAAATAAGACCCTGGTTTTCAATAACATCCAGGGAGGCATATTGTAATCACACTGAGGAATGGCTTTGTGAATGGACAATAAATACGTCTGCATATCAGTGTGATTGCATTTGAAAAAACGTTGCTGAGGTATTGAAAAACCTCAAGGATTAAAGATGCCTGTGTGAGGACTAGCTTTGTGCTGGCAGCTTGTTTCTCAGGATTTCTGTGGTCTGTGTGTGGGGAAGCAAGACAGATTCACCACAAACTGTGCCCACTGATAAGACACATTTATGCTCATTATTTCTATTAAAAAATAAAACTACAACCATTTCTACACAGGACTCTATAATTAACTCTAGTTTTATTACCAAATAATGTGTTAAATATCTTCAGAACAGTTGTAACATCTTAGAAAACCTGGTAATCTCATTTATTTGTTTATTTAATGAATTTTTATTGAGGCTCTATTATGTGCAAAGTATTATCTTAGGTACTTAGGTACATGCACAAAAAATGGGTCCTGACCTCAGACAAGCTCGGGAGTGGGGAGGAGACACAAATAACACGAGCCAAGGAAATTTATAATACAGGACTGAAGGGAGAAGGATCTCTTGCAGGGGAAGCTATTAGAACCTTGAACTTGGCCTAAAGGGCAAATGTGCTCCTGCTAAGTACATTCATTCAACAAATATTTTTTCAGTGACCATGTGTCAGGCACAGTGTTGGTGACGGGCAGACAATGGTGAAGGCATATTTGATCCAGCTCGCTTCAAACTTACAGTCTAATGAGGAGGTGGGCGTGAAACAATCATCAAGTAAAGCCAAAATAAAACTGTCTCAGGAATGCTCAGCTGATTCTGCGAGGAAGCACTTCATTCGTCATTGCCATTGGAGCAGGAGCTGAATCAACTGTTCTTCCTGAAGGCTTGCAAGGATGCAGGTCTTTTGTGAAATAAATTTTAATTGGAAAAATGATACCTTAAAACCTCATAAGCACTAGCTTTCTGCCAAAACTTGCTATTTAGGCTGTTCTACTGCAGAAAAAACGGGGGGACCCTTAAAGGATCCCCTTTGCAATTACTGTACTTTGATCATCTTCCTATTAGAACCTGTCCTTTGTTTGACATTGTGGCTGATTATATACGTAAGTCTGGAAAACATGCAATAATTCTCATTGCTCTAGTATATTATGCCATGCATTATTCACCTCTTCCCATGAACAATGAGACGTAGACGGCTTTGTCATTACCTATAATGTCTCATTTAGTCCCATTATCTATAGCATCTCATTCTTACTATGGAAACACTTCATACTTCCGGACGCTGATTTATAGATGCACTGCAATGAAACTGAATTTAAAAATAAGGATCAAAGCCAGGAGCGTTACACTTGAATGCCTCACCTCTCAGAATACCTGAGGCTCTTCCCTTTCAAGATGCTTCATTAGTGTATTTATTATTCCCCATTACTCTGCTCTCGGTGTTTCTGTATTAGTTTTCAATCCAAGTAATTTGCAGCACAGGTTTACCTGGTAAAGGAATTTGAAAATATCCCCTCTGTAAGATTAAATAGTTAACTCTGCATTATCTGTATGTATGGGTGATGATATAGTGTGACTAAGTCAAATCCAGAGATAATACGCAGAAGTGTAACTGAATCAGTGATTCTCAAACTCTGCATTAGTCCTGGAACCTGTTCCTTGAGCCTGGTGTTGTGCATTAGCCTGATGAAAGCGGAGCTGCTCTGATTAAAACAGGTGGGAAGCTGGAAACGCCTATTTCTCTCGGCCACAAGGACCCTCCAAGGAGCCTTAAGGCTTCTCAGAACAAAGTTCTGAAGCCTCTACTTCAGACTGGAGATCCTCAAAGCTTGTGATCCACGGGTCCCTGTGGGCCATGGATTCCTCCTGATGGGCTGTGAAATGATCATTTTCGTAAGAAAATCATGCAAATTTCTGTAGATTTTAACTTCCCTGTATGTCACTAAAAACAACTTAACTGTGATCTCTTCAAGTGTAACTATACAAAAACTTGGTACCCTGTACCATCTTCATTATTTTTGCCTTTCTTTTAAAATTTCGTTTCATTTATTATTATTTTTCGAAGCACTGAGTTCTTTCTCTATTGAAAAGTGGGAGCCCAAATTGGGTCTTAGGTCTTTTAGTTGACCTAAATGAGCCACCAGGAAAAGAGGTTTGAAAATCTTTCCCATAAAAATACATTCAATTTCTTCCCTGTCCAGTCTTGGCAGCAAGTAGACAAATGAGCGTGTTTTCATTTCAGTACACTTTATTTTCTCTGGCCGCCTTCTGATGGAGGTGTGAAGAGCCAAAATGTGGATAGCTGGAGGGAAAAGTAGAAATAGCGGCGAAGGGCCCCATTAATGGAAGTGGCAATATGTGAAACGGCTACAAGATGCTGAGAACGCAGATATTGCGTAGTAGTGTATTGCTCTTTGTATGCAAATTCACAAGCAGCAGATGTCACTACTTGGTCCCTGCCTAAGTCTCAGGCTCTGCAGTCCTACCCTTTCCGTGGATTAAGCCTCCTGGAGCCCCATGCACGGGATCAGCCCTATGCCCATTTTAGGAAGCCACTCTGGATGTAGCCAGGAGGGACATAGGTGACTGCCTCATACTCTGACATCTGCATTACATTACTCTTCAAATTCTTATCCCATTTTGCACTGATCAGAAAAGTGGGGATCCTCTGTGCCTAGTGACACAAGCCTTCTGGAACCTGCTATTCAAAGTATGGTTCAAGGACCAGTGGTGTCAGCATGATCTGGGATCTCATTGAGAAATGTAAAAGCTTAAGCCCCACCTCAGACCCACTGAATCAAAATCTGCATTTTGACAAGATTCCCAGGTGACTCATATATACATTAAGGTTTGAGAAGCGCTTACATAGAATGCAGTTCCTGCTCTTTCCACCCTAGTGACGACCTGTAGCCTCAAACCCCTCCATGGAGTATACACCTCCCTGATGGTGGCTGCCAGTGCACCTGCTTGTCTGCTTGTCACAGTGCTGCCTGCTCATAGATTAGCCATGTCTGTGTTGGGTTCAGCTCTTTCAATATTTTGTCTCAGATGGCCCAAAGCTGGTGTTTCTCTGGATTTGCCTTTAGTTGTCTACCTTGATGATTTTTGGGAACTATCTATGTATGCAACTGGAGTCTCTTCCATTACCTGTAACTCTGTATCCACCCAGGGCCTGCCCACCCAGTCTGCTGCTCCTGAGTACGTTAACCAATGCATCCTCTCACCTCAGACACATCTTTAAGTCAGTTGTTAATCCGAAGAATTCCTTTAAAATGTTTCTTGAAATTCTCCAATGATTGATTAAAACCAGAAAGGACTACACAAAATTTCAGAGGTGTTTTTTTTAATGTGTTTCTCAGGGAACTATTGGGAATGCAAATGAAATATATATGTATGCAGAACTTGGCTTTAAGGATACTAAAGTAACTTAGGCATGATTAAGATGTTCATAATTAAAGAGGAAAGGGACATAAAGATAAAAATTAAAATATTCATAGGATGAAAGATACCAAAAACAAAGATAGAAAGACAAACATTGGTCTGGGAGAAAATATTTGCCACATATATAAAAAGACTGATTAATACCCTGAATAAATAAAGGGGTCATATCAATAAAAAAGAAAAAGATAGCCCAAGAGCAGAAAACCAGAGGATATGAACAGGCAATTCAGAAGAAGAAAAGCCAGTGATCATAAAACAAAAGAATGAATGTTCAACCTCACTAGTAATTGGGAAAATGCAAATTAAAGCAACGATATGATGTTATGTTTCATTCCTCAGATTGGCATTAATTAGAAGTGTTGACTATAACCAGTGAGGGTAAGGAAGCAGTGAAATAGGCTCTTACACTGTCGATGTGAATGTAAACTGTGACAGCCTGTTGGTGGGTTATTAAATTATAACTGTACTTATCAAAAAAATGTTGATATCCTTTGTTTTGCAGTTGTTCTTCTGGAAACCTGTACAAAAGAATATACAAATTGCACAAAGATGCACAAAACATATGTGTGTTAATTGAAGTATAGTTTTTAATTATGAGAAATTAGAAAAAGCCTAAATGGCTGTCAATAGGGAAATGAGTAAATAAATTATGGCCCATCCATATTTTGGAATACTCTGAAACTTTTATAAAGAATGAGTTATACGTATATATAGAGACATGAGGGTGTCCTAGAGGTCACAGACGAGTTCTTCCCTAGGCCTCATTTTACTTCTCTCTCTCCAAAACATGTAATTTGTTGAAAAATCAAGTCATAGAACAATATCTACAGTGCAATTCCATTTATGTTAAAAAAAATCACACATCTGTCTGTCTGTATGTGTATACATGTATGTATATAGGTTAAAAAAATTGAAAAAGAACTAGAAGAACATTTATCAAACTAAAATGGTGAATTATTTTCATGAAGAAGATGGGAGTTGGTTAGGGTAAGAATGAAGGGGACTCTCACGATTTATTCTACAGTCATGCGCCGTATAATGACGTTTCGGTCAGCGATGGACTGCACATGTGATGGTGGTCCCCTAAAATTAGTGCCATATGGCCTGGGTGTGTAGTAGGCTATATATCTAGATTTGTGTGAGTACACCCTGTGATGTTTGAACAACACATTTCTCAGAATCTATCCCTGTCATTAAGCAATGCAGGACTTTATTATCTTTGTATTGTTTAAATATTTACAGTGAAAACATATACATATAATAGTGTAATAAGAAAAGCAATAAAGTGAGAAAAATACCTACACCAGACAGCTGATAATAAAGGTCATGGCTGTGATGTCATCAAGATAATAATTGCTGTGGGAGAGCTGCAAGAGGACACAGACTAGTTCCTGCTTGATTCACATTTTCCACATCTGAAAGTTCCTGAGGGTGAAGAGATCGGGGAGCTGGGGAAATATGTTTTTTCCCCTCAGATTTTTGCAACTCAAAATTCCGTGTCAGTACGGCTGCTTCCAAAATGGTTGTGCCATTTTGCATTTCCACGAGCACTATGTGAGAATTCCAGTTGCTCTTCATCTTCAGCAGCCCTTGGTATGGTCAGGTTATTTTCTTCTTAATTTTAGCCTTTCTAATATGAGTATAGTGGTAGTTCCATTTGGTTTTAATGCACATTTCCCTAATGGCTAAAGATGGTGAAGATCTTTTTATCTGCTTATTAGCCATCTGAAATGGATCAAAGACCTAAAATCAAAACCTAAAACTATAAAACTTCTAGAAAAAGATATAGGAACTAATCTTTTTTATTAGTTTGCTTAGCCTTAAGATAAGCAAAGATTTCTTAGGACAAAAAAAAACCCCACAAAAGTGTGAAAGAAAAAAATGGATAAATTGAACTTCATAAGAATTACAAGACACTATCAAGAGAATTAAAAGATAAACCACACAGTGAGAGAAAATATTTGCAAAATGCATATCAGATAAAGTCTTTGTATGCAGAATATATAAAGAGTTTTTATAAATCAATAAAAGGAAAACAATCCAATAGAAAATGATCTAAAGATTTGAACAAGCACTTCAGCCACTTCTTTTAATAATGACTGAAATAAAAGATGAACTGTCCTTTTCTGGGCATCGATTGAGTCAATAGCTAGTGATTAGCGTCCCATCCAGATGTAGTTTTTTTTGCTATGTTAAATGTCCTTTTATGATTCTTATATGGAATTTGTAATAAAAAGTGATTTGCCTGAGAATGGCTCATTTTTCACTACAAGTAACTAATTAAGTGAATTCATAAAACTTACATTTTAAGCTATAACTAACTAGACACATCCTACACAAAATGTGGGCTGGCTTTGTCATTCACTCCTTGACAAGGAATTAGCAAACATTCTGTAGACAGGGATGATTAGGTAAAAGTCTCAGCTCTTCTCTTTGCTTAGCTTTCCATGTCCCCATGTTTAATAAGGTAGGAAATTTACAATATAGACCCATCATTTCTCCCCTTGTTTTGGAAGAGGGGGTGGCACAATCTAAAACAAAATGGCATTCCCATTTACTAGCCAAGCACCTACATGGAATCAGAGAGAATGTTTTAGGGGAATTTTGGCAGGCGGTAATTCTTGACCAACACAAAATCCACAGAGAAGCATTGACTGGGTGCGGCTTCTCTGGTCTTTTCAGCTTGTTCATGACTCTGGGGGTCCACATTTCCTGTGGCCACTGTTCCAAGAGAAGAGTTATCCCTGAGACCCTCTCTTTTGCAATCTCTTTTTTCTCTCCCCAAGCAGCTCCTTTTTCAACTGTTTGCTCCCTACTCTAGGTTATATCTTCCTCTGAGTCCAGTTCTAGTGCTGGATAGGGTGGGGGCCCAGCACCTGTGGGTGGAGGAGAGGAGGCGGAAGGGGTTATCTCTGTGGTCTGGCCTCAGGATGAAGCCCATCTACCTCTGATATTTTCAGATTTCCAAGAGTGCAAACAGAGACTCTCATATATAATCTCATTGTTTGGATTGATAATTAGTCCTCACTTGTGAAGTTGTTGGAATTTCCTCTGATCTTTTCACGTTATAGATTTGATGAGAATAATTCTCTTGCTTATTCTTATTGTTTTGATCAGTACCCAAGTCTCCATTATATAAAGAATTTGTAATGCCCACTTCACAAATTTTAAGTGTGTCATGCTCAATGGATGTCTGTTCACTCCCACTGTTTTCAGGTTTTTTTTTTTTGCTTTTTCTCCCCAAATGTCCCCAATACATAGTTGTATATTTTAGTTGTGGGTCCTTCTAGTTGTGGCATGTGGGATGCTGCCTCAACACGGCCTGATGAGCGGTGCCATGTCTGGGCCCAGGATTCGAACTGGTGAAACCCTGGGCCACCGAAGTAGAGCGCAGGAACTTAACCACTTGGCCACGGGGCTGGCCCCTAATAAAATCTTAAGTATTTTCATCATAATAGAAGTTTTTGCACTTCTCATGTTTAATGTCCATCTAAATGCCAGTACTTCGATCACATTACTTCTAAGCCTGCCATATGCACAAATTTAGGGCTAAGATGAAATGTTCAATATTGCAAGATGTTCTTAATGACCATGTTTAATTTTCAAAAACTGATCTAATTCTTAAGTCCCTCTAGAACTGTGAATTGGAGCATGAAAAGAAGCAAGAAAATAGATGCACGGTGCTCCTGGGAAACTGTAGTGCATTATGCAAGAGTCCGTTGCTTTCGTATCATCTGGGAGGAAGGATTTGACAAGTTAATTAATTTGTTTTTTCTCTTACCTAAGCCCTTCTGCCACTAGGACACTCTCCACCTAATTCAGTGTCTGTGTCTGATTTCAGCGGCGGTACAACCCACAAACCTTCACAGAATTCGGGTGCATTTGTTTAATGTTTTGACGTCATAGGATGTGATATGTCGAGAAGTGTTTCCCTGGGGCCTGAGTGGTGTGAGACATGGAAGCAGATGTTTACGGTCGTGGGCGGTGCTGTGCTGGTGTGAGCGTTGGGTCCCCAGTGGCAGACACACCTGTGTGTTCCCTGATGAATTAATCTGTGCAGGTCTGTGATACTCCAGGCCCTCCAAACACAGGGCGCAGAGGTGCGATACCTTGCCCCTGGGTTTCTGGGCATTATTGAAGTATCTAACACGCCATGCAATCTTGCAGACCATGACATCATCTCCAGCTTATTGTGGTAAAAGAGGATTTTCTTCAGGGTTGGGTTAGGTTACAAACGGTCCCCATTTAATTACCCTAGTACCCCAGGTGGCAGGCTCCAGAAAGAGTGAGAGGAAGCATTAAAGAAAACCCATTCCCTCCCATCAGCCAGGATGGCTCACCAAATGAGAAGAGCCGCCAGCACTGCATTCCTTGCATTTTGCCCTGTTGGCTGAATTTTCTTTCCCCGCTGACTTTCATAATAGACTCATCCTTTGTTTTCTCTCATTTCTCTCTCCTGCAGCTGCACATGGGCATTCACGATGGTCTGCTGTTGCATCTCTGCTGTCCTACCCTACCTTGACCAAGACTTCTCCCTGTGGCTGGGCTGCCCTCACTCCCTGTCAGCTAGCTCACACCTCACTGGATTTACTTCCTTATTCTGTTGCACTTGTTTTCATCGAGTTGAGAAACATAGGACTCCCAAGAAAATCCTTGAGCTCTAAGCATTTATTCTAGAGTTCTTTCCCAGTGGTGGAATGAAAGCGGACATTAAAGTTTTCTGTAACAGAAGAGAAAGGAAAGGATGGTCCATATGCTAGCATCCCCCTAAGAGTTCCAGCGTAAATGATCAAGCAAGGTGTCATCACTAACCCCGCTCCTTGAGAACCAGTGAGCATATTCCCAATCACTCCGTATAAAGTCATACTTCATTATCTAGCATTTATTTCATTAGGACTTAGTGACATTATAAAAATAAAATGAGGAGGGCTGGCCCCGTGGCCCAGTGGTTAAGTTCGCGCGCTCTGCTGCAGGCAGCCCAGTGTTTCGTTGGTTCGAATCCTGGGCGCGGACATGGCACTGCTCATCAGACCACGCTGAGGCAGCGTCCCACATGCCACAACTAGAAGAACCCACAACGAAGAATATACAACTATGTACCGGGGGGCTTTGGGGAGAAAAAGGAAATAATAAAATCTTTAAAAAAATAAATAAATAAAATGAGGATTGTTCAAATATGATAGGATAAACAGCAGTGTGGCTGCAGCTCGGCCATTAGTAAGCATCACTAATTTTAAGGGCCCTCTTCGTGCCACCTGTCTCCACAATAGATTTGCACACTCTAGCCACACGTCCCCTTTGCACAGTAAGACTGATGTTTTATGCCTCGCAGAATGTTTCTAGGAAGATCAGTCTCAGTAAGCAAAGTAAACCCTTTCTCTAGACTGCCAGGTTTTCTCAGAGGAGGGAGAAGCAGGGGCTTGCCTGCCTTGAACTCTGGAGCTGTGCTGCAGGCTGGCCTTTCGCTCTTTCCTGCCCACTCTGTGTAGGATTTAGGAAAGGGAGGCGTGACGCTGTCTTCAGATGTTGAGGAGCACCACAAAGGTGTTCCTGAAAACTGCTAATATTCCCAAGCAAGAATTGGCAATGTCATGAGATAAACGTGGTAGAAGGCTTTTAACAAGTGGAAAAGGAACCAGTGAATGAAAACTTCCTCTTTTTTTTAACAAAAATGTTTTTTAAAAAAAATCAGAGTTTTGCAATTTCTCAATTCATTTTTTCTGTTCCTTTTCCTGTATTGCAAACTTATTAATACAACCATAGCCTAAAATTCTAAGATAGTTTTTAAAAAATGCCATTAAAACATGTTAAACTGGGGTAAGTGGGTGCGACCTGGGAAGCCTAGCCTCCTTGGCTCCTCAGCAGCTGAGGGCATTTGACCCACAGCTGTGCGCTCAGCCCTGAACCCTGCTCCTGGTTTCCAAGGGTGATCCTTTTGAAGACAGGATCCTTTTTTTTTTCCAGTCTAGTGCAATGTTTCTCAGCCCTGGCTGCACATGAAAAACAGGCAAAGAATTTTGAGAAAATTTCAGTGCCTAAGCTCCACCCCAAACCAATTAGATCAGACTCTGGGGGTGGGGCCAGAGAATCAGTGGTTTTTTTGTTTGTTTTTTATGATTTTTTCCGTGAGGAAGATTGACCCTGAGCTAACATCTGTGCCAATTTTCTTTTTGTTTGAGGAAGATTGTTGCTGAGCTAACGTCTGTGCTGATCTGCCTCTATTTTATGTGGGATGCCACCACAGCTTGGCTTGATGAGTGGTGCCAGATGTGCGCCTGGGATCCAAACCTGTGAACCTTGGGCCGCCAGTGCGGAGAGTGAGAACTTAACCACTGCACCACCGTACCAGCCCCACAATCAGGGTTTTCATAAGATCCCCAGATTCTTCTAATGTTCTATCAGGATTAAATATTACTCTTCTAGACTAGTGGCTTTCGAGTAGCAGTAATTTTGCCCTCCAGGGGACATTTGGCAATATCTGGAGACATTTTTGATTTTCAAAACTGGGAGGGGGCTGCTGGCATCTGGTGAGTAGAGGCCAGGATGCTGCTAAACATCCTGTAATGCACAAGACGGTCCTCCACCACAGAGTTATCCGGCCCAAACTGTCAAAAATGCCAAGGTTTCAAACTCTCATCTAGACTACCACCAAGGCTGTGTGTCAAGTTACCTTTGAACTGATGCTATTGAGATTCTAGCGGCATATTCCAGGTGGGATGTCTGGATCCTTCACAAGCCTCAGTTTCTGCAACTCCCTATTGCCAAACCATAATGTTTATTAGAAGAATGAAAGAACTCCAAAAGGCTGACTGCCTCTTGCCTTGCTGGACAGCTAAAGAGTTATTGCTCCAAATTGCCTATGACTGTGCTCTGGCTATCTATTGGGACACAATGTTACGATCTCTCAGACTTCCTGTTGCTGACTGTTTTCCTCTTTACAGAGTTCTTCATACTGGAGTTTTCATACTAGTGTTTTGTTTTTTTCTTTCTGTGGTTACATTAGTAATTAATGGCAACCCCCCCCCCCCCCCCCCCCCCCCCGCCCCCGCAAGAAAACCCTCAGTGGCTTTATTTACAGATAAGGGGTCACCTAAGATTTGGGGAAGAATTGGCCAGCATTTGCAAGAAAAATTCTTTTGCAGCACGATTGTTAATAATAAAAATGCATGCTAGCAGGAAATTTATAAATCAGTAAGATAAGCCTGTTGTTGCCCCAAGAGACCTTTTCTGAGCAGACTGCTTTTAGAATTAGAACGAATCAGAATAAGAGAAGATTCAGTGAAGGGAAGAAGGAATGAGTAGCAGCTCCTTGCAGGCTCAGAGAGAGATGAGTAAACATGAATACAGAAAGACACATAACCACATACACTTTAGTGTGACACCTTTTCCTGGGAGGACCCAGCCCTTGGACATGGTGAAGACAGTGGGGAGAGCCATCCAAGCAGTGGGACTTCTTATTGCTCTGATCCTCTACCCAGGGCATCAGAAAAGTCAAAGTCCACCTTTACTCAGTTCTGGGTCCTTGATGTGGAGTTGGGTTGCTAGATTTAGCAAATACAAATGCCCCAGTTAGATTTGAAGTTCAGATAAACAAATATTTTTAGTATAAGTATGTCCCAAATATTGCATGGGACATATTTATACTGAAGAAAATGTTGTTGTTTATTGGTTATCTGAAATCAGACTTAATTGAACATCTGTCTTTTGTCTGGCAACTCTAATTTGGAGTTTCCTTCCAAGCAGAGATGATGAGGAGTAGGCTAGAATAGGAGAACATGGAACTGCACTTACATGATTTATTACCTACCACTGACATAATGGAGTTGATGGAAGAAACAGTGGGTGAGCAGTACCCAGAGTCTCTCTCAAATGCTCATATTCACAGTAATCCTGTTGTGACTTTAATATCCTCTCTCTCTCTCTTTTTTTTTTTTTGGTGAGGAAGATTGGCCCTGAGCTAACATCCATTGCCAATCTTCCTCTTTTTGCTGGAGGAAGATTGTCCCCGAGCTAACATCTGTGTCTGTCTTCCCCTATTTTGTATGTGGGAGACTGCCAGAGTGTGGCTTCATGAGCGGTGTGTGGGTCTGCATCTGGGATCCGAACCTGCTACCCCCGGGCTGCCAAAGCGTAGAGTGCAAACTTAACAACTATTCCACCACCCTAGTATCTTTCTCTTGATGACATCATTCTTCACAGCTCAAACTCTTCCCAAATGTCTATCCAGACAGCCCCCCTCTTATGAACATATGCAAAGTTAACCAGACCTAGAATGGCCTTCCTCTAATTACTGTTTACTTCATTTGCATGATTTTTTTCCTCCTTCATTATAATGTGATTTCCATAAGGTGGGAAACCATTGCCAGGGTAACCAGGAATGGAATATGTGCAGTAGAGTTTTGACAAAGATTTTTAACTCTACTTATTAAGATTCATTTTATGTTCTTGGCTACTCTTATTCTGGTCATCAAAAGAATGCAAATAATTCTACAGTCCTATTTTCTCTCCCTCTCTCCATTATGTTTGTCTCATCCTCAAATTCTGCATCTCCTTAACTCATTAACTTCATGATGCCTTTTTCTCTTCCTGTTTCATAGATCTTTTTCTTGTTCAGTACTTTCTACTTAACAAATAATAGTAGATGGACATATAGAACAGGAGAGACAAACCTGCTCCAAAAATGCACCAGTGTCGAGCAGGCGGCATTCTCTAGGAACAGACAAAGGTGAAGGTTAATGGGCTCTTGTAATTTAAGGGTTATGGTTCTGACTATTTTGTGTGACCCTAGAGTTTCTGCACAAATAGTAATTTATTTTTGTAAGACAGGAACTTCAGCTGCAAGGCTTGAGGGCAAAAGCATGTAACCAGTGAGTAAACACAGCATTTGAATGTTGATACTGTTGTATTCATTCACTCAACGGGCAGCTTTCTAGTCCTGATGATTCAGAGATTAATAGACTTTGCCCTCATACAGGAGACAGGTAATAAATAAGTACTATGAATAAAAATAAAGTGGGATGAGGGATAAATGTACATTATGATGGGAAGGAGTGTGCATTTTTAATATGATGGTCAGAGAAGGGTTCTCTGAGGAGATGGCATTTGATCAAAACCAGGTTGATGGGAGGGAGTAAGCAATGTTGTTGTCCGAGGGGAATCTAGGTAGAGGGAACAGAAAATGCAAAAGCTCTGGCTCAAGAAGCCTCAAGAAGGCTGTAAGGATTGAAGGGGAGTGATCAAGGAAAGTGTGAGGAGGTGAATCGGAGAGGTAAGTAGGGGCCAGATCGTGAAGGAGCTGGTTGTCCACAGAAAGGAGCACCATGAGCAGCCATTGGGGATTTGGAGCAGGGGCATAACAGGATCTGAATTAAATTTTAAAACATCACTCTGGCAACTGTGTAGAGAATTGACTAGAGGGAGAGAGAGTTGTAGAGCAAGAGTGAACAGGGAGACCAATTAGGAGTCTATTGAAATAGAACAGGCCAAAGAAGATGTTGGCTTGAACTAAGGTGCTAATAGTGGAGGTGATGACAGATGCTCAGATCATATGGTGATTGTGTGCACAGTGTCAGGAAATACAGGAATCATGGATGATGTCTAGGTTTTTGCCCTGAGCAACTAGGAAAATAGGAATGTCATTTGTTGAGATGGAGAAGACTAGGTAGGAACAGTTGTTTTGTTTTTGAAATTTTTTGGCAACAATCTTAAATTTATAAAATAGTTGTGAATATAGGTAAATTTTTTTCTGAACCATTTGTAAGTTGCCAACCTGATGCCCTATCACCTTTGAATATTTTAGTATTCAAATTATTTACTAATTCAAGGTATTCAGAGTATTTATTTACTATTCAAAGCATCCTCAAAGTATTTATTTACTGTTTATTTAGAATGTCTACTAACAAGAGTAGTCTCCTACATAACTGTAAAACATTCATAAAATCAGGAAAATAACATTGATACACTTTTACCTTCTAATTCTCAGACCATGTTCAGGTTTTTCTAATTGTCCCAATGACATACAAAAGGATCCAGTTCAGAATCACGCATTGCGTTGCTTGTCATATTTCCTTTATCTCCTTTAGTCTGGAAGAGCTTCTCAGTTTTTCATCAACTTTAATGACTGTTTTAGTTTTCCATGTGTGTAAAAAATTATCACAAATTTAGCAGCTTAAAGTAACACACATTTATTATCTCAGTTTCTGGAGGTCCAGAGTCCAGACATGGCTTAGCTGGATTCTCTGCTTCATGGTCTCAGCAGGCTGCAATCCACATGTCAGCCAGGGCTGTGATCTCATCAGAGGCTTGACTGGGGAAAGATCTGCTTCTTGGCTCCCTCAGATTATTGGCAGAATTCATTTCCTTGCTGCTGCAAAACCGAGGCCTCAGTTTATTGCTGGAGACAACCCTTACCTCCTGCAGTCCCTTGCCATGTGAATTTCTCCAACATGACCGCTTACTTCACAGCAGTCTACTTCTTCAAGGACGGTGAGCCTGAGTCTCCCTAGCACCTCTGCTTGCAAGATGGAGTCTTCTACATATCATGATGTAATCATGGGAGTACCAACCCATCACCTTTGCCATATCCTGTTGGCCTTGCCCAAACTCAAGGGATAGGATTACACAGAGGTGTAGACACCAAGGACAGGGATTCTCGGTGTTCAACTTAGGGTTTCTCTGCCACAATGACCTCGATGCTTTTGAAGATTACTTTGTAGAATCTTCTTCAGTTTGGGTTTGTGTAAAATCTTCCTCGATTTGGGTTTCTCTGATATTTCCTCATGATTAAAATCAAGTTAAAAATCTTTTTCCAGATTATTAAAGATATGATTTTGAATCATTCCCATTGCATTGTATCTGGTGGCTCATGATTTCAATTTGCTCCATTGTCTATGTTCACTTTGATCATTTCAAATAAATGATATCTGCTAGGGCTTCTCCGTGTAAAGTTACTCTTTTCCCTTTTGTAATTAATAAGTGTTTTGTAGAGAGATACTTTAAAACTATATAAATGTTCCATTCCTCATCAACTTCAATTTATTTAGTTGTTTAGTATGAACTTATGGTTTCCTATTTAATTCAATGGGTTGTAATCCATTACTGTAATTATTTATTTTGATGCTCAAATTATCCCAGGTTTAACCATTGGAAGTCCCTTCAAAATGGCTTCTGCGACCTTTTGAGACATCTATCATTCTTTCAGCACTTCCTTACTTTCCGGAGTAATAATATACTCTAGGCTTATATACTTTCCTTCCCCCAATGCTGAAATCATCCATTACTCCTAGGAGCCCTGGGCCAGCAGAAGGAAGTATTTAGAAGCCAAGATCTGGAGACTAGTCATTCTCATTGGTTTGGGGGTATTGCTGCTCTGAGGCACCCCAGTGGACAGAGCTAGAGAATATTTCTTTGTCTGTCTTTCTATCTATCTATGCTCACATTTACGTCTGTATTTCCATACCTATCTATATTAAAAATCATGAGGCACACCTAAACCTTCAATTTCAATCCAATACCACAAAATTTATTCTAGTTTTTTTCGCTTTTCAATCTGCAGCTCCCTTCTCCAACAGTGAGAAACCTGGCTCCCATTAGCTTTATCTACTATTTGATCACCTGCCCTGTATGTGACCAATCTCCCATTGCTGCTGCAGCATCCCAGGAGGATACCCTTCTAACCCAACACAGGCTCTGACATTCCTAGCTGGGCTGCCATCATCCCCAACACATCTCTCCTCCCCCAGCCATGAGCACCCTCGTTAACTTCCCCATGTTTCTGTAATCCCATATGAGTCACACCACTGTGCCCATCTTCCTTGCTTTGCTTGGGCTCTGACACATCAAATTAAGTATGTGTTTGTTTTTTAATCAAGCTTTTATTCCTATTAGTTGTTGCAATTCTATAACACTCACAAAGTGACAGATTTTTTTGTGTGTGAAAACAGTCACCAATTTTATTATAACATCCCTTGCATATTAAGGATCTGCTATATTTCTTTGTTGCTTACTGGTGTAGATAACATGAACCACACAAAGGAAATCATATTAGACAATTATCCATGGCTCTAATGAGTTGTGTATTTCATGTCTCAGATTTCTTGATATCATGATGCTAATCACTCTTGAAAATATTTAGAAAAGAGAACAAAAATTACGAAAGATAACAAGTCCTTTTCTTATAGCAACTGCCTTCCAGAAGGAAAGGATGCAAGAAGCAATACACTGACATAAAGTTTGGTGTGAAATTTTGTTTGTGGAATGGTAATATACTTTGTACCAGAAAACAATGACTCTCTTTAAGAAAATTAGTAATTGGGGATCTTTATGTATCCAGAAGTGTGAGAACTGTGCTACTTGATGGTGATGAATACTACAGAACTCCCTGTGGGTTATAGAGCCAATTTCTTCAAAACACAGCTGAATGAGATGATTTTTTTACAAAATAGCCCAAGGAGAAAATATGTTTGAGATTCTAGGTACATCTTTTGTCGAAAGTGCAGAAGAAAGTAAAAAAAAAAATTTAAGAAACAAGGCAAAAAAATTTTTTTCAAGGTAATCCCTTTTACTGGAAAGGCATGCGTCCAAATGATCTACTTATCAGAGGCCACAAAGACAGTCTTCGTGATTGTAGTTTAAATTGGGCTGTGGATCATCTGTCAGTATTTCAGCATCACATAAAAACAACTAGGAAATTTCTCACCCTCTCTGTGCCCTAAAAAGCCAGTGTTTTCTACATTTCTGGCCTAGCTCCAGGCAAGCTAGTCTTTTTTTTCTGTTCCTTTAAAATTCTGTTTGTTTTTAAAAAATTTTTTATTTTATTTTATTTTATTGAGGTCGTAATGGCTTATAACATTGTGTGTCAGGTGTACATTATTATATTTCAGTTTCTGCATAGACTGCATCGTGTTCACCACCAAAGGTCTAGTTTTTATCTGTCACCATACATATGTGCCCCTTTACCCCTTTCACCCACCCCCAACCCCTTCCCCTCTGGTAACCACTAACCTGTTCTCCTCATCTATGTGTCTGTCTTCCACATCTGAGTGAAATTGTACGATGTCTGTCTTTCTCTCTCTGAGCTATTTCGCTTAGCATCATACCCTCAAGATCAATCCATGTTGTTGCAAATGGGATGATTTTGTCTTTTTTAATGGCTGAGTAGTATTCTGTTGTATATATACAACACATTTTCTTTATCCATTCGTCAGTTGATGGGCACTTAGGTTGCATCCACGTCTTGCCTATTGTGAATAGTTTTGATGAACATAGGAATGCATAAATCTCTTTGAATTGTTGATTTCATGTTCTTTGGATAAATACCCAGTAGTGGGATAGCTAGATCATATGGTATTTCTATTTTTAACTTTTTGAGAAATCTCTGTACTGTTTTCCATAGTGGCTGTACCAGTTTGCATTCCCACCAGCAGTGTATAAGGGTTTCCTTTTCTCCACATCCTCTCCAACATTTGTTATTTCTTGTCTAAAAAATTTTATTGTCGGCCATTTTAAGATTATGATAACCTTTTATAGCCAAGTTTCAAAGGCAGAAATGTGAGCGAAACAACCTCTGCATTTGGTTGAATTACAAAACCAGGTGCAAATTTAACACTTGATTCTGGAAAGGTATTGTCAGTTGCTACAAGATCACTTTTCTGTTTTTCTCCAATATTTCTAGCTTGCACAGAATATACTTTTGAAATCAGAATCCTTCCCCCTTCTTATCAAAAAAACCCAGACAGAAAAACAATTGCAGAACCAAAAAGACATTTGGGTATTAGTTCCAGGATGCATCTGCTATCATGCCCACTATATACCTCCTGCAACTTCAGGGCGAGGTCACATGATCAGCCACATCTGAGAAAATGCAACTCATCAGAACAGCAGTTCTCAGATTGTGTCAGCATCACCTGGGAACTTAGAAATGCTCGTTCTCTAGCCTCACCTCAGACCTACAGAATAAGGAACTGCAGGAGTAGGGGCCTTTTATCAGGTCTGGGAGAACCACTGAGTTAGCTTAAGCTACTATTGGCAAGTATTGGATTCAATAAATTCTTTTTTTTTTCTTTTTCCTTTCATTTGCTTTTCGGAACATGAGTGGTTTCTGTAGCTCTTGATACCATGGGGCTACTAGGTTTTGAAAACGTAACTTTTTCTTGTGTATTAAAAAAAAATACTTTTCACACCTTCTCCTCTTTTTGGACGTAGCGTATATGCTGCCTAATACAAGAACTGGTATGAAGTAACTGCTCAGGAAATGCTAGTTCCCGTTATCTTCTTCCCTAGATATTTGCCTGCTGTTTATTAACTGAAAGAGAGGGAGATAAGATAACTAGTATCTCTAAATCATCTAAAGATAAATTCAGAGACTTAATTGAGAATTATTCTTTACACAAACTGTATGGTACTCTTAAATTTAACATATCAAATATGATAATTCTAAAAGCAAAGCAAATTAAACATAACATATTCTTTATCTTCCTAAACAAACCAATCTGTCTTTACATTAACAGATTGACTAAAAAATTATGATTAAAAATATACCTCATTTTTTCCTGACATTTCTATATTTTTCCTGTAAAAGCAAAAATTAAATACCTTGTATCGTCATCATCTTGAAAATTTCCAGAGCTTTCACATCTTTCGTGGGAAACAGCCCTGTGAAGTCTATGGAGATCCAGATGATGTTCCTCATAGACTCCATTGTTTTAGGGTCTGCATCCCTCGGATGATGCCCATTTAAGCTAAGTGTCAATAACACTGATTTGGCAGCATTCTGTTTGCTAAAGAAGGATCTCCAGGGTAAATGAGAATATCCACATTTTGCCTATACCAACAAATTTAAATTGTACCAGTGTTTATCTCAGAGTACCAAGCAATGTTCTCAGGCCTTGATCTGTGCCAAAATCTTCTCATGATCTTGTTAAAAAAAATTCATAATCTATTTCCCTCTCCAAATTATTGATTTAGTGTTTGAGGAGTATAATCCAGAGGAAGAATATGTATTGTCAACAAGCACCCAAGCATGCTTTGCACATCCGCAGGGGGCCCCGCAATGAGAAAAACTGCCTGGGTCCCTCCCTTGATGCTCCCATTTACATGTGTTCGTATAACAGGGCTTGTTGCTAGTGTGGATACCATCCCTACCATCATTCAGATGTCACCCCAGGTGGTGGTGGGTGGAGGGGTTAGGAGGATCATGTGGATGGATCTTACCTTTTCAGAACCAGGTTTCTTGAAACACCATGAAAGAGGGAGGTAATGTCAGGAGGTCACTTTGAGATTCTCAGCACAATGAATCCTACAGAGCACAGCGCCAAAGTGCACCACAGATGAGGAAGACAGCCTCCTGCTCTGCATCTGGCTGACTTTGATTGGACACTCTGGGAGCATCCAGAGACATCATCCTTTGTGTGGACAGTGCTGTTCTCAAGATGGCTGATGTGGGTGGTGAGGTTTTCCTAGCTGAGTCTGGAAAGGTGACATGGGCAGTGGGGACTGGATCAGGAACAGAGGAGGGCTCCGTGTGGGGACTGTCCTTATTTGGAGTACTTTTGAAGGACTTCTTTGGAGACTGTCAGAAATAATAATGGGACAGCTTGAGGGGAAGGCTAAGTTCTTCTAATTATACTAGCTAGGCCTATTAAGGCAGGAGCTATTTGGGCTTCATATTTTATGAACCCAAGCATATGTTTTTTTTTTTTTTTTTATTAATGTTATGATAGATTACAACCTTGTGAGATTTCAGTTGTACATTTTTGTTAGTCATGTTGTGGGTACACCACTTCCCCCTCTGTGCCCTCCCCCCACCCCCCCCTTTTCCCTGGTAACCACCGATCAGATCTCCTTATCAATATACTAACTTCCACCTATGAGTGGAGTCATATAGAGTTCGTCTTTCTCTGACTGGCTTATTTTGCTTAACATAATACCCTCGAGGTCCATCCACGTTGTTGTGAATGGGCCAATTTTGTCTTTATTTATGGCTGAGTAGTATTCCATTGTGTATATATACCACATCTTCTTTATCCAATCATCAGTTTCTGGGCATGTAGGCTGGTTCCACGTCTTGGCTATTGTAAATAATGCTGCAATGAACATAGGGGTGCAACGGACTCTTGAGATTTCTGATATCAGGTTCTTAGGATAGATACCCAGTAATGGGATGGCTGGGTCATAGGGTATTTCTATTTTTAACTTTTTGAGAAATCTCCATACTGTTTTCCATAGTGGCTGTACCAGTTTGCATTCCCACCAACAGTGTATGAGGGTTCCTTTTTCTCCACATCCTCTCCAACATTTGTCACTCTTGGTTTTGGATGTTTTTGCCAATCTAACGGGTGTAAGGTGATATCTTAGTGTAGTTTTGATTTGCATTTCCCTGATGATTAGCGATGATGAACATCTTTTCATGTGTCTCTTGGCCATATTCATATCTTCTTTGGAGAAATGTCTGTTCATGTCCTCTGCCCATTTTTTGATCGGGTTGTTTGTTTTTTTGTTGCTAATCAGTGTGAGTTCTTTGTATATTATGGAGATTAACCCTTTGTCAGATAAGTGGCTTGTAAATATTTTTTCCCAATTAGTGAGCTGTTTTTTTGTTTCAATCCTGTTTTCCCTTGCCTTGAAGAAGCTCTTTAGTCTGATGAAGTCCAATTTGTTTATTCTTTCTATTGTTTCCCTCAACTGAGGAGTTACAGTGTCCGAAAAGATTCTTTTGAAACTGATGTCAAAGAGTGTACTGCCTATATTCTCTTCCAAAAGACTTATTGTCTCAGGCCTAATCTTTAGGTCTTTGATCCATTTTGAGTTTATTTTGGTGTGTGGTGAAAAAGAATGGTCAATTTTCAATCTTTTGCATGCGGCTGTCCAGTTTTCCCAGCACCATTTGTTGAAGAGACTTTCTTTTCTCCACTGTAGGCCCTCTGCTCCTTTGTCGAAGATTAGCTGTCCATAGATGAGTGGTTTTATCTCTGGGCTTTCAATTCTGTTCCATTGATCTGTGGACCTGTTTTTGTACCAGTACCATGCTGTTTTGATCACTGTAGCTTTGTAGTATGTTTTGAGATCGGGGATTGTGATTCCGCCGGCTTTGTTTTTGCTCAGGATTGCTTTAGCAATTCGCGGTCTTTTGTTGCCCCATATGAATTTTAGGATTGTTTGTTCAATTTCTGTGAAGAATGTTCTTGGGATTCTGATTGGGATAGCATTGAATCTGTATATTGCTTTAGGTAGTATGGACATTTTAACTATGTTTATTCTTCCAATCCATGTGCAAGGAATGTCTTTCCATCTCTTTATGTCATCGTCAATTTCTTTCTAGAAAGTCTTGTAGTTTTCATTGTATAGATCCTTCACTTCCTTGGTTAAGTTTATCCCAAGGTATTTTATTCTTTTCCTTGCAATTGTGAATGGGATTGAGTTCTTGAGTTCTTTTTCTGTTAGTTCATTGTTAGTGTATAGAAATGCTACTGATTTATGCACGTTAATTTTATACCCTGCTACTTTGCTGTAGTTGTTGATTATTTCTAATAGTTTTTCTGTGGATTCTTTGGGGTTTTCTATATATAAGATCATGTCGTCTGCAAACAACGAGAGTTTTACTTCTTCGTTACCTATTTGGATTCCTTTTATTTCTTTTTCCTGCCAAATTGCTCTGGCCAGCACCTCCAGTACTATGTTGAATAGGAGTGGTGAAAGTGGGCACCCTTGTCTTGTTCCTGTCCTCAGAGGGATGGCTTTCAGCTTTTGTCCATTGAGTATGATGTTGGCTGTGGGTCTATCATATATGGCCTTTATTATGTTGAGGTACTTTCCTTCTATACCCATTTTACTGAGGGTTTTTATCATAAATGGGTGTTGGATCTTGTAGAATGCTTTCTCTGCATCTATTGAGATGATCATGTGGTTTTTGTTTTTCATTTTGTTGATGTAGTGTATCACATTGATTGACTTGTGGATGTTGAACCATCCCTGTGTCCCTGGTATAAATCCCACTTGATCATGGTGTATAATCCTTTTGATGTATTGCTGTATTCGGTTTGCCAAAATTTTGTTGAGGATTTTTGCATCTATGTTCATCAGTGATATTGGCCTGTAGTTCTCCTTCTTTGTGTTGTCCTTGTCAGGTTTGGGGATCAGAGTGATGTTGGCTTCATAGAATGTGTTAGGGAGTTCTCCATCTTTCTCAATTTTCTGGAACAGTTTGAGGAGAATAGGTATTAAGTCTTCTTTGAATGTTTGGTAGAATTCTGCAGAGAAGCCTTCTGGTCCTGGACTCTTATTTTTGGGGAGGTTTTTGATTACCGTTTCTATTTCCTTACTTGTGATTGGCCTATTCAGATTCTCCATTTCTTCCTGATTCAGTTTGGGGATATTGTAGGAGTCTAGGAATTTGTCCATTTCTTCCAGGTTGTTCAATTTGTTGGCATATAGTTTTTCATAGTATTCTCTTATGATCTCTTGTATTTCATTGGTATCTGTTGTGATTTCTCCTCTGTCATTCCTAATTTTATTGATTTGCGATTTCTCTCTTCTTTTCTTGGTGAGTCTGGCTAGGGGTTTGTCAATTTTGTTAATTCTTTCGAAGAACCAACTCTTTGTTTCATTGATCCTTTCTATTGTCTTTTTTGTTTCAATATCGTTTATTTCTGCTCTTATTTTTATTATTTCCCTCCTTCTACTGACTCTGGGCTTTGTTTGTTCTTCTTTTTCTATTTCTGTTAGGTGTCGTTTGAGGTTGCTTATGTGAGCTTTTTCTTGTTTAGTGAGGTGAGCCTGTATTGCGATGAATTTCCCTCTTAGGACTGCTTTTGCTGCATCCCAAATGATTTGGTATGTCGTGTTCTCATTTTCATTTGTCTCCAGATAATATTTGATTTCTTCTTTAATTTCTTCAATGATCCATTGTTTGTTGAGAAGCGTGTTGTTTAGTCTCCACATTTTTGCACCTTTCTCTGCTTTTTTCTTGTAGTTGATTTCTAGTTTAATAGCGTTATGATCAGAAAAGATGCTTGATATTATTTCAACTCTCTTGTATTTATTGATGTTTGCTTTGGTTCCCAAAATATGGTCAATCCTTGAGAATGTTCCATGTGCACTTGAGAAGAATGTGTAACCTGCTGTTTTTGGATGAAGTGTTCTATATATATCTATTAAGTCCATCTGGTCTAATTTTTCATTTAATTCTATTATTTCCTTGTTGATTTTCTGTCTGGATGTTCTGTCCATTGGTGTTAATGGTGTGTTGAGGTCCCCTACTATTATTGTATTGTGGTTGATGTCTTCTTTTAGTTCTGTTAAGAGTTGCTTTACAAATTTTGCTGCTCCTGTGTTGGGTGCGTATATATTTATAAGTGTTATGTCTTCTTGGTGGAGAGTCCCTTTTATCATTATATACTGTCCCTCTTTATCTTTCTTTGTCTGTTTTGCTTTGAAATCTACCTTGTCTGATATTAGTATAGCGACACCTGCTTTCTTTTGTTCATTATTGGCTTGGAGTATTGTTCTCCATCCCTTCACTCTGAGTCTGTGTTTGTCTTTGGGGCTGAGGTGTGTTTCCTGGAGGCAGCATATTGTTGGATCTTGTTCTTTGATCCATCCTGCCACTCTGTGTCTTTTGATTGGGGAGCTCAATCCATTTACATTTAGAGTTATTATTGAGATGTGGGGGCCTACCACTACCATTTTGTGTCTTGTTTTCCGGTTTTCTTCAATTTCCTTTGTTTCTCGTCCCATGGTTTAATCTGTTCTGATGTAGAGCTGCTACTCTCTGTTGTTGTCCTTCTACTTATCTCCTCTGCTCTTGGTTTTGTAGCCCCTTTCCTTTTTTGGATTTTTCAGGAATGAGGGTTTTCCTGAGGATTTCCTGTAGAGGAGGTTTTGTGGCAATGAACTCCCTTAATTTTTGTTTATCTGGGAAAGTTTTTATTTCTCCATCGTATTTGAAGGATATTTTTGCTGGGTAGAGAATTCTCGGCTGTAGATTTTTGTCCTTCAGATTTTTGAATATATCATTCCACTCTCTTATAGCCTGTAAAGTTTCTGCTGAGAAATCTGCTGATAGCCTGATGAGGGTTCCTTTGTAGGTTAGTTTCTTTTGCCTGGCTGTCCTTAGTATTTTCTCCTTGTCGTTGACTTTTGCTAGCTTCACTACTATATGCCGTGGAGTTGGTCTTCTTGCATTGATAAAGTTTGGAGATCTATTGACTTCTGTCACCTGAAGATCCATCTCTCTCACCAGATTTGGGAAGTTCTCAGCCATTATTTCTTTGAATAGGCTTTCTGCCCCTTTCTCCTTCTCTTCTCCCTCTGGTATACCTATAATCCTTACGTTGCATCTCCTAATTGTGTCTGATAATTCTCAGAGAGTTTCTTCATTTCTTTTTAGTCTTGCTTCTCTCTCCTCCTCTGCCTGCAGCAATTCTATATTGCCATCTTCCAAATTGCTAATTCTTTCCTCCATATTATCGGCCCTACTGTTCAGAGCATCTAGATTTTTCTTAATCTCCTCTATTGTGTTCTTCATTTCCAATATTTCTGTTTGGTTCTTTTTGATCATATCAAACTCTTTTGTGACATAGCTCCTGAACTCGTTGAGTTGTCGGTCAGAATTCTCTCTTAACTCATTGAGTATTTTAATGATGGCTGTTTTGAAGTCATCATCATTTAGGTTATATATCTCATTTTCTTTGGGATTGTTTTCTGTGTATTTGTTACTTTCTTTCTGTTCTGGAGATTTAATGTATTTTTTCATATTGCTTGATGTTGTTGATTTGTGCCTCCGCATGGAGATAGAGTTTAGTTGCTCCTTTCACTTGTTTCAGCTGCTGCGGTGGGGGAGCAGCTGTTTATACTGCACCAACCAGGAACCCTGTCCGCTGTTGCTAACTGGGCCTGGGCCCCTCCTCGTAGTCACAGTGGTCCTTTGGATTCCCTCCTCTGCCATGGGGTTTGTTACAGGGGGGCTTCAGGCTGCTGGTGCCTACTGTTGCAGCCCACCTAGATGTGCTCCCTCCTTGGGGTCTGCAACGGTGTTATGGGCTTTTCCAGCGGCCAGGGGTGGGATCACTTATATTTGTTGCTCCATTGCTGTCGGCACCCACAAAATCTCACTTGTCCTCCATGGGTCGCAGGAGAGCTATTGGCATCTTCTACAGTCTGTGGTTAGTTCACCTAGCTATGCTGCTTTTGCCCTGGGGTCTTCCAGCCTTGTGGCTGCCGGCTGGGTGCCTTCTACTGGTGCTGTGCAGAGGCTTTCCCTAAGGCTGCTGTGAGCCTGTAGGGTTTCCCCCTAGGCTACGGAGCTGGGTCTCTGAACTTCCCCCAGCCCCAGTTCTCTCCGAGATCTCCCGCAATCCCTAGTCCCACGGGGCGGGCAACAGCAGCTGGGTGTCGCCCCGCCCTCTGAGATTCTCTCCGGGGCTTTCCCGGAGTTGAATGCTGGGAGTGGCCCCTCTGCTAATGGCAGACAGAGAGTTTTGTCTGCTGCCCGGGCGGAACTCCGGAGCTTCCCCTCCAGGTCGCAGAGCCGGCCTTTGAAACTTCCTCCAGCCCCAGTCCTCTCCGAGATCTCTGGCAATCCCTGCTCCCACGGGGTGGGCAACGGCAGCTGGGGGTCGCCCTTCCCTCTGGGATTCTCTCCGGGACTCTCCCGGAGCCATGGATGCTGGGCGTGGCCCCTCCGCTAATGGCAGACAGAGAGTTTTGTCTGCTGCCCGGGCAGAATTCTGTAACTTCCCCTCCGGGGCACAGAGCAGGCCTATGGAACTTCCCCCAGCCCCAGTCCGCTCCGAGATCTCTGGCAATCCCTACTCCCACGGGGCGGGCAACGGCAGCTGGGAGACCTCCGTACCCTCAGTGACTCTCTCTGGGACCCTCTGGGCGCCGCGAACACCAGGTGGGGT